>NW_027113900.1:4172-11609 GCF_000696795.3 Halyomorpha halys | reverse complement strand
TCCAAATCCGTCCCAGTCAACTCTTCCTGTAATCAATGAAGGAGTGGAGGACTTAGGCACGAAGCTTGAATTTAAAAAAAGTAGAACTGGACTATGATCTGAAAGGTCATCCAGGGATTCAACAATGGTTTGAGAGCAGATCTGGGAGGTGATAAATATGTCAAGGATATCCGGCCGTTATTTTAGGGATGTAGGCCAATAAGTAGGATTTTTGGGCGAGAGGATACCATATGTATTGGAAGTCGAAACTCGGGATAAGATATTACCACGGGGGTATGTAAGTAAGTGAAAGTAAAAATGTTGAAATGTGTAGCTGGGTAATACTCAAAGGTGAAATATAGCAATACTACAATACACTTGATCCAATTAAAAGCATACACATCTTTATCAAATTTTTGAACAATGTAATGTACATTATTAATTATTTTTTTAAAAATATAGTGCACTGCGCTTATCACACAATTGTCATTTATTTATAACCCTTCTTTGAGTTTAAAGTAATCTTTGGTATATAGGTAAGTGAAAGTAAAAGCTAAAAAAGTAAAAGTCTTTCAAGCTATTTTTGAGAAGACCAAAAAAATAAACATACTTTTCACTCATCATAATAACATTATATTTCCTCTATTACATTTTTTTCTTACAATTATAGCAGGCTATAATGCTCAACACCATTCCTTTTTAAAAGTAATTATATTTATCAATTAATATCCCAGTAAATTTGATTCCGGTTACAGCATTGTGGCGAATAACGTTGTGGGACTTACGAACGGATCCCTAGAATATTTATAACACTAAACCGACGAGCAAACGTCCGTGGGGTTGACCGAAACGTAGATGGGAGGATTGCTTTAAGACTGATATAGTAGATTTGAGTTTGGAGGGGTGTCACTGGACAGATGAATGTAGAGAACGGTTGGTGGTATTGGCATCGAAACGCCGGGTAATAAAGGCTTAGCGCTTTATTATAATTATCAATTAATATTACAGCATTTATTTTGGTAAATTTCTAAACTAATGGTTTTCTAATTACAAAAATTTGTACTCGTGTATTATTTACTTTATTTATTTAACAATTAGCTTATTTATCTCACTCTCATTACAACACCTACCTTCATAAAATTAGGACACTCTTATCAACTATTTGTAGTACTTAATATATTTCATCTTTACTTTGTATCAATTATATTATTTTTTTCCTTATTAATATTATCTAAAAAAATTGTGTATATACATTTGTATAGTCTAATAAATTGAACCAACATTTATCTCATTTATAAAATTTTCCATTTATTCATCTTTTCTTATGATTATATTCCATAAATTTGTTTCATATTTAAAAAATTATGTGTTGACAATTCGGAAACAACTACAAAGTAATTTTATTTAGTTCTTCAAAATAATTGTAATTTAATTTTATTATATCTAATTTAATTTTTAATATAAATTTATTGTACAATTATTTTTTTTAGAAATATATATTGGATTAATGATTTATTATAATAATTGTTTTAGAGTGGTTTATTTCATTATTAACACACAAAATTTTGATCCAAATATACTCTCAACTTTTATTTTCAGAAACTCTCCAATGTTTCGGCTCTCAAGCCATTTTCAAGGAGACAATCTTAAATATTGATGTCTTTTCTGCAGGCTAATTGTAATTGCCCATGTCATATATAACTTTTCATATTTTAAATCTAAAACTTTTTTACATAAATAATCTTCTCTGTTTCCACTTACAAACATCATTTATTCTGATGAACATCAAATAAAAGTTGAGAGTATATTTGGATCAAAATTTTGTGTGTTAATAATGAAATATATATTGGTTCTAAAATTTTTCTTTTATAAGTACTATTCCTTTTATGTAATACTTAAATACTTTCATAAGCAAAATTATGTTCATTTCGAAAAACATGTACCAATGCATGTTTTCTTTGGGTCCTTTTTCATGTTTTTAGTGTCATTATTATGTTCATCCTTTCATTGATACATTGTTTAGTTTTACCTAATTATTCATAGTTGGATAATTTATGCATGGTATTTTGTATATCAATCCAGATTAATATATGTTTTTTATTGTCTTTTATTTTACTATAATAATATTTAATTTTACTATATGGTCTAAAACACAGAATCTCCTTTAATTAGTTATTAATTTCTTTAAAGTTTATATTTAGTATTTTTTATTACTACCAACAAAACAATAAGAAACTGTTAATTATTTTTTAACAAAATTAAAGATAAATAATACGTATGTAATATTATAAAACTATAATAATCAACAACAATGTCGCTAATATTTACCTGTGAGGTCATCAACAATTAAGGCAACGTGTTTGGTAGGAATTGCTAGCATCATGTCGCGTAAAGCGGTGATGAGCATTTCCGAACGTAAATCTCTCTTTCTTTCTGCTATTTCCAAAGCTGAAAGATAAATTTAAAATATTTTTGATGAGAAAAACTGGTCTCTTAAATAATTTCAACATAACCATTACTTAGTTTATTTTATATTATCATAGTCTTCATGTCAATATTGTATATTTATCACTAGTTATATTAGATCATTACCGTCAGATGATTTAGTTTTAAGAGAACCTACTCACGTACATCTGTATAAGTCAAACACCTGTCCGATTATGTTAATTGTGCATTAACATATTTCTCTATGTACGCATTAATCATATATTTTAGGAGTTGTACACGAAACATAATTCAGTGTTTATGTAAAATATATTTTGTCTATTCTTATCTATAAATATTAAAACTTAAACACTCATTTTTAGACAATATACAGTATTAGTAGCAACTCAACCACGCGTAGTCCTGGAAGCAAAGCGCCTTCTAGACGCAAAAGGTCTGATTCTTTGGGGTTTAAATTTGAAATTAAAAATCAAAATTCTTCATTCCATGCTCAATATCTTGGAATAATCTATTCGTGTCGAATATGATGGAGGTGCGCTTAAAAAATGATTTTGATGTTGCCAGTTCTATGAGGTCTATTTGAAAAACGCTTTGAAATGAAAAGGCGGTAAAAATATTTCAGGCTTTGCATTATACCATTGGTTTGGATCATTAGGAGCTAAGATATCATTTGTACATAAATGAATCCCCATAAGCCCTGGATTATAACTTATAACAAACTTAGTATTCAATTATATATATATATATATATAGATCATGCTATTTATTAGTAATGTTTGATAAAAACGTTTTTAGAGATAAAAATGACGAACAACAATGCGATATTTTGTTGCAGAAATAAGCATATATGTTTATAATCTAATCTAATCAACTGACATATGTAAGTTCTTCCATAATACCATTCGTTAGACTCGAAAAAACTAGGTAAGTAAAAAATGTATTGCATCTAAGCATTGCGTTAACAAGATCTTTGTCCTCGTCCAAAGTTGGACTAAATACTGAGAAACGTTTCAGCCTTTTTAAGGTACCCATCACGTGAAAGGTCAACAATTGTACGATTCTTAAAATAAAATATGAACGAATATCAATCCTTCAGAAAATCATTTAATAGGAATGCTTATCAAAAATTGAAAGGACCACACTTCCTTCACTGACTAGAGATGAACCTTTACATTACACATTAATAATAAATGCAACAAAGCCAAAACCCTTATCAATGTTAGGGTCCCCATCCCACTTTTAATTTCGAACGAAATCGGAATTATTAATTATTGTATTAAAAAACAAATATTTTTATTATACATCATTGATAATCTTAACACTAATAATGTACGTTTCTCCAGTACGAAACGATACGTATCTCAAACTTCAAAGAAAAATGAACAAAAAATCTGTACATAACAAATAATATTAAAATAAATAAACCTTAATTAAGTACTGATGCAGTGTCACACCAATTTATGGTATGATTTATTAGAATCATATTTTTATATGTATGTGTGCCTAACAGTATGTTGTTCGCTTTTGCCCATTGTTTTTATGCTTCACGCTTCATGCTTTTTTTTTTTTTTTTTTTTTGTTATTTCATTCAAAATTTCGTCTGAATAGTATCCATAACAACCCATAAGAAATCATTCCATAGTTCTTATGTGTTGTTGTGGCGCCATGTACGGGGCTTCGGGTATTCCAAGCCCGATTAGGGGTTCCCGAATACATATTATATTGAATTTATTCATATATTCACGTATTTATATATTTATATTCTATGTATTTGTATTATGTATTTTTATCGGTTCCCATCAGGAACCGATAGATATATATAAAAAAGTATGCGCTATATTTAATTCAAACACTAGATACCATAGACCCCCTCGCCATGGTATGCTAGATATGAAATTTATTATTAATCATTGGAGTTCTTCTACAACGGTATCTTGTTTACCAATTTACTATGCTATTATTATTATGAGTTGGCATGCAGGGATTCCTAATTATAAAGTAAAGTCTTTGTTACATATTTTATATTTACAATGATATATACATTAGCAAGAATAATATTATGAGAGAAGATGGTAGACTTGTTTCCTTATACGTTGCGGATTCTACACTTAAGGAAGGACAAACCCAAGCGATATTAAGGAGATACCACTAGCAAAAACGTCTCACAAAAATTCGGCAAACACCTAGGCACCGCTCGTAAACGCAGCAGCTCATGCCTACCACCAATCAAGACGTGCTAAATCAGGACTAGACAGTCTCCCAACGCTCAAGACTCAACACCTGATGGAATTAAAAAAAAAGTTAACCGCGGTATCATCTTCTCGTCAAGGACCCACAGGCCAGCTTATTCTCAAGAAGGCCGAAGCCTCTATTTCCCTGCTACCAGTCCGCATAGGACAGAGCAGAACCCCCTCGGACTTCGCCGAGGTACAGCCGGCGTCTACCCATAACGAAGTCACCCGAGATGAGGATCTATGCTTCAACAACTTCTTCACTGGACCTTAAATCCTCGCTGATGAAGACAAAACAATACCTATTTCCGGACCTCCTACACTGGTACGGGCGCCCACTACCTAAGGTCCATCGAGACATCCCGCCAGTCTGCCGCTCATGGGCTACGACTGGCTCACCGATGCTCCAACTTAACAAGAGCTCCCGCCGACCGGTCTCACATGACTTCATCTGGTGCGAGATACCCTACTAGCCGAATAGGATCTCACCAGACTGCCTAACTTAGCGACATCAGGCACCTCAGATGCTTCGACTTTACCTTCAACGGAACACCGAAGTCATCCATTCTGCTCGTAAATCGTGACACAACCTGGCGCAGCTGATGTTCTCTTCTTATGACTTTACTGTGACTACTACCTACCAGAACCACATCGGAACTTCAATCTTTTCACCTCAGAGACACACCTAAATTCCGACTTTGATAGGAACAGTAGGTGGGGAAAGATCAGTTCTAAGTTCGCTTTAACTTGAGGCGACCATCGCTGCAACTAGCGGCAATCAAAGTTACAATTCAATAAGGAAACACAACATACACTCGAATAGAGAAGAAAATCGTAAACCCGAAGCAAGATGAACAGCGTACATTCCAACTAGGAAGACTAAAATACTTCACAAATAGGAAGAACAACAACTGGACTCAATCAAGTCGACCAGTCAGACTCTTAGTCTACTTCTTTGACGACATCGACTACAGCAAAGTTGCCAACTTTGCTCCCGAACAAATTTTGTAAAAACATATTGTTATTTTTATATATTAATAATTTCTGTAACATAACACTTAACGATGTCAATAAAATTATTAATAAACTATTCCAAAACAATGCACGAAACTATCTCAAGTAGACATGTACCGACCGCTTCTCGGTCACAGCCAAATGTACTAGGCATACAAGTAAGGGACTCTAAATCCCCTCTTCGATCTTTGATCCAAAGCCTTACCCAGGTCTAATCATATCACTGGTTGCGTACACTCAACTTGAGATAGAAAGGTTCATTGTTCATTCATTCGATCATATTCTCACGAGAGTTGTTTTTTTGTTGTTTTTTTTATGCACACCCTAGACGATGGCCTATCTCCTCTTTTTTTTTTTCTTCCGATCCCTCTAAAACAGAAAGAAACAGTGAATTAGTGAGTGCTATACTGTGAAAAAGGAAATAAATCGTGTTGGGTATTACCTTTTACTACCTTTAGTATTTTAAGGTTACCTGTAATGTTTATTTGTTATTTAGGAAATATCCATTCTAAATGGTGCTATTTTTAAATCCGGAGGTGAGGGGCCTCCTCGTGTTGTATCGCATAGAAGATAGAAAAAATAAAAACATTAATTAATAAAGACAGTAGATAATGGTAAAATAATAAGAATTCAGTCAGAAGTCGAAAAAGAT
The DNA here is from genome assembly GCF_000696795.3 of Halyomorpha halys. Lineage (NCBI taxonomy): Eukaryota > Metazoa > Arthropoda > Insecta > Hemiptera > Pentatomidae > Halyomorpha > Halyomorpha halys. The sequence goes on along the minus strand of NW_027113900.1, from coordinate 5,288 downwards.
GTGTGGGGAAGGGGGAGGGGGTGCATCAGAAGATGAAGTTATAAAGTGATGTTAATAGGGTTTTTGGAACCTTTCCTGCCCTGCCACCTCGTAGGAAGGGGGGGTGGTGTGGTAGACTGGAATACTGGATTGAAGGAAGCAGGGAGACTGTCAAAGAATTTAATGTTTCTCCGTGTGATGTGTTGTACAGTTTCTAGCTGTAGTTCGTTATGAATGTGCGTCATGTTACGTCTTTCCAGAGATGTCCCTCGACATATCTTCTGTAGTGTACTGTTTTGGTATAGTTATAGTGATTTCAAGGCTGTAGGGTAGCGAAAATGTGGTAGTGGTGTGCCGTGTAGGAGTAATTGTCGTAGTATTACTTTGTAGATGAGTAATTTAAGTCTGAGTGACAGCCCTAGTGAGTAGATGAGGTGTTTAAGTTTGTATGATGTTGATTTGACGATTTCTATTCTGTTCTGTATGTGTGCAGTGAAAGATAGATGTGTTTCTAGCTTAATGCCGAGGTATGTAAGATGTTTCTTGGTTTGTATTGTTGAGTTTGGATGCTCTGTTGGGAGTTTTCTTGTATGAGAAAGTGATGGCGTCCGTTTTTTTTTTTGGAGTTGATGTGAAGAATGTTTATGTCTCGTAGTTTGTTAGCGATGAGTTGGGCCACTTGTTGGATTAGTGTGGAGTGGGATACTGAGTCAAATGCCTGTGTACAGTCTAGTGAGATCATGGCTGTGGCAAGGTTCCTGTTTAGGTTCTTTGCTGCATCGCTTTGCAGCTTGGCAACATTGAGGTAGCAGCTCACACCACGCGAGAACCCGGTTTGTTCCGGGGGATGACGTCGTGTGTGTCACAGTGTTTGCGGATGTGTATGAGGACTACCTGTCTCCTCTGCTTCTCTCCAGCAATCTTAGTCCGTCCGCTTCATCCCGGCAATTAAGAGTGTAACCTAATCCTTCGCGATTACACTGGTCCGTCCGTTTCATCTCGGCAACCAGTGTAGTGGATCCCGTCTCTCCCCAGATCTAGTCCGTCCGCTTCATCTCGGCAACTAGAGCTGCACCTAGCCTTATCAGCTTACTGGTCCATCCGCTTCATCTCGGCTACTAGTAAGCTGGCTCCTAT
>NW_027113900.1:2775-4122 GCF_000696795.3 Halyomorpha halys | reverse complement strand
TTTTAAAATCTCTATATAATATTTTAGTAATTTTAAACAAAATATCAATATTTCAATCAAATAATATCGGAATATTGTTCCTAAGATTAAATATCGATGTTACAAACATGTAAACTATAGAAATAAATATGTAATTATTAAAATAATATATCGATATTTCTATTTTAAAATCGATCTATTATTTTATATAATATTTTAGTAATTTTAAACAAAATGTCCAAATTTTTATAAAATAATAACGGAATATATTTTCTAATATTCCATGTTAATATTACAACAATAAAAAATATCGAAATAAATATGAAATTATCAAAATAAAATATCGATATTTCGATAGAATAATATTGGAATATTTTTGCTAATACTCGATATCGATATTACAAAAAAAAAAAATATCGAAATAAATATGTAATTCACAAAATAAAATATCGATATTTCTATTTTAAAATCTCTATATAATATTTTAGTAATTTTAAACAAAATGTCGTAATTTTTATAAAATAATATTGGAATATTTTTGCTAATACTCGATATCAATATTACAACAAAAAAAAATTGAAATAAATATGAAATTATCAAAATAAAATATCGATATTTCTATTTTAAAATCTCTATATAATATTTAAGTAATGTTAAACAAAATGTCGAAATTTTTATAAAATAATAACGGAATATATTTTCTAATATTCCATGTTAATATTACAACAATAAAAAATATCGAAATACATATGAAAATATCAAAATAAAATAGCGATATTTCGATAGAATAATATTGGAATCTTTTTGCTAATACTCGATATCGATATTACAAAAAACAAAATATCGAAATAAATATAATATTATCAAAATAAAATATTGATATTTCAGTTTTATATATCTATTCTATTTACTAGTCATTTTAACAAAATATCGATATTTCAATAGAATAATATCGGAATATTGTTGCTAAGACTCGATATCGATATTACAAAAAAAAACAAAATATCGAAATAAATATGTACTTGACAAAAAAAATATCGATATTCCTATTTTAAAATCTCTAAATAATATTTTAGTAATTTTAATCAAAATATCGATATTTCGGAAAAATAATATTGGAATATTTTTGCTAATACTCGATATCAATATTACAACAATATAAAATATCGAAATAATTGTGATATTATCAAAATAAAATATTGATATTTCAGTTTTATATATCTATTCTATTTACTAGTCATTTTAACAAAATATCGATATTTCGATAGAATAATATCGGAATATTAAATATTGATGTTACAAACATGTAAACTATAGAAATAAATGAGGAGAAGATGGTTGGGGGTGCGGTCAATGAAACACAAATAA
>NW_027113900.1:0-810 GCF_000696795.3 Halyomorpha halys | reverse complement strand
AGGGGTTGTGAAGAATTAGATGATGTGGCGAGACGATTTATAATAGAAATAAATATGTAATTATAAAAATAATATATCGATATTTCTATTTTAAAATCTCTATATAATATTTTAGTAATTTTAAACAAAATGTCGTAATTTTTATAAAATAATAACGGAATATTTTTGCTAATATTCGATATCGATATTACAACAATATAAAATATCGAAATAAATATGATATTATCAAAATAAAATATTGATTTTCAGTTTTATATATTTATTCTATTTACTAGTCATTTTAAACAAAATGTCGTAATTTTTATAAAATAATAACGGAATATTTTTGCTAATACTCGATATCGATATTACAAAATATCGAAATAAATATGTAATTGACAAAATAAAATATTGATATTCCTATTTTAAAATCTCTATATAATATTTTAGTAATTTTAATCAAAATATCGATATTTCGATAATATAATATTGGAATATTTTTGCTAATACTCGATATCAATATTACAACAATATAAAATATCGAAATAAATATGATATTATCAAAATAAAATATTGATATTTCAGTTTTATATATCTATTCTAATTACTAGTCATTTTAACAAAATATCAATATTTCGATAAAATAATAACGGAATATTTTTGCTAATACTCGATATCGATATTACAAAAAAAGAAAATATCGAAATAAATATGTAATTGACAAAATAAAATATCGAAGTAGTGAGAATATGGGGGAGCTGGCACACTTCCGTGAGCAGCCAATCAGAAGCCAGCATTTTGATGACGTCACACATGGCGGGAGATTTGAAT
>NW_027113899.1:0-1271 GCF_000696795.3 Halyomorpha halys | reverse complement strand
TTTTTTCTAAAGGCTTATTGTCTGTTTATCCATTTATTATTATTATTTTATGGGCAATAGACCATGGAGGCCTAAGTCCTCGCACGATGTATTAGTAAATACACTGTATTTCTACACGATGCATTTACCAATACATCGTGCGTTTCTTGACGTGATTTTTTTCGCAGGGTGGGTTCGTCACTACCATTTTTTTTTTGTGAGTGCCACTCATTGGCTAATGGGCCTCCCAATGCCCGGGGGGAGGTAGTCAGTGAGTTTTGCATTATTTTGTGCTTGAAAAAAACCTGGGTGGAACCGGAGATTCGAACTGACAAACTGAGGATTGGTAGACTGGTGCGTTACCAATAATCATAATGGTGGAAATATTGGCAGAGAATATTTGACGTAATAACTGTGTTGTTTTCTAAACTGGGAGTGTTGCGCTCGGTTTCATCTGTGACAAGTTCCGTCTATCTCTAGCTTAAAGAACTAAATCGCCAGAAACGTTAAGAAAGAAGTAACGTCATAGAAGTAAGTCTCTTCCTTTCAAAGGTCTAGTCAGTAGTGTAGTCCTTGAATTTCTCTCCAGAAGGGTCCAAGTCTGCTCCTCTTCTGTACTTCCGTCAGAGTATTTCATCTTTAACATAAGAGTGTGAAGTTGTCTCTATGATTCTTCTTTCGTAGGAATGTCCGGTCAGAACTCCTCCATCTGAAGCTTCGTCATAAAGGTTGGACAAATTTTAAAAGAATTCAATTATTTACTTTTCGAGCTGGGCCTGCACCGAGGGCCTACCAAGGAGGTTTTGACATCTGGTAGATTCAGTTAAGTCAATATTCTTCATTATCTTCCGCTTAAAAGCTTCCTGAGATTTCTATCAACGGCTTCCTGTTTACTAGTACACCCAACATACAAAAACAAACTATTTGTGTTAATATCTTTATGAGAAGCAACCATTCCTAGTATTTTATGACAAGACCAACTACCTTCCAAGCTAGGAACCAATTTTTTTTTATATCTTTATTTAAATTAATAACTGTATATTTATATAAATACATCCAGTAAATTTGATTTTGGTTTACAATGAAGTAATACCGGCGTGTAGAGAAACTGCCCGGTAATAGCACCCTAATGACGTTTTTACAATTACCGGCCATCTTCTTTTCAGGCGCCTCAGAAGATTATCAAGAATGGAAGAGGGAGCAAGGTTAAAAACTAGTGGATTTAGGTGTTTTTATACTTAGGGAGTTTATAATTATCAGGTTAGAGCTAGATCGGTTACATATGAAACATT
>NW_027113898.1:425556-426743 GCF_000696795.3 Halyomorpha halys | reverse complement strand
TATATGCAATCTTGAATGATTTAGTCCAAGTAATATTTCAGCTTCTCCAGTTGAAATTAACTTTATTGCAAATTTGTAATAAGTTTGTTGTTCTCCCAAGAGTTGATTAGGATGAAGAGAGGGAAAATATTTTTCCATTTTGAATACAAATTCTGAAAAAGGAGAAGTAATATTGATATATAACTTACCATTAGAGAGCCAATGGCTTTATACAAATAATATCTGACTTATGTTACTATATAGCTAGTGTGAGGTACTCTAACCTCAAAATCCAATTAATAACTGAGATTCCTGGATGTAGAAGGGGCTATATACACTTCAAAACATTACAAGCTCCAACAAAAAAAACAAAAAACATTCATACATATTTTCTTAAAAATTACCATTTTTAACATAAAAATTAAGTTTATAAATATAAAAAATGATGGATCTATGTATACATACTAAAATTTGAACTGCATATTACCATTTTTAATTTAGAAAATAACAGTGAATAATTGCACCAATTTAATTATTTAACACTAATAAAAGAGACAGAATCTTAATTAAATTAATAAATATAACAAGAATAATTAAATTGATGTAATGAGTCAATGTATTTAACGACAGTACTACACCGCACTAGTTTAGTAAAGTAATTAGTAACAGATGGACGTAGCCCTAAATCTTCCTCCCTTCTCAGTTGTAGGGTGTAAAGTATGTTGTTCAAATATGTTGATAAACCTGTTCTCTGATTATATATACCATAATACATGACAAGATATATTACTTTAGTAATATATTGAGGTAATTATGATTTTTATAATTAGGTACGACTATAACTTTTAATGTAAATTCTACATCGGAATAAATAATGATTATAAAATAATGCTGAGAAGATGTGGCTAATATATATGAGGAGAAGATTGTTGGGGAAGTGGTCAGAGAAGAACACAAATAAGATTAAAAAAAACTTATAAGTGCCAACGTTTCGGCTAGAATTTCTTGCCTTCATCAGGGCTAAGAACAAAAAACAAGATAACCACTAATGAATAAAGGATAAACAGGATGATTAAAGTAAATAATTGAACAGAATTAAACTAGATAAAAATTAAAAAATTGGGAAATAAAACGTATATATAGGTAATTAAATAATAAAATAATAAGTAAAGTAAAATAGCATTATTAATAAATATAAATATAAAGTT
>NW_027113898.1:389562-419131 GCF_000696795.3 Halyomorpha halys | reverse complement strand
AAAAAAGTACATAAAAATAAATAAAATGTCTCTTAAAATATATACAAATAGAAGAATAAAGAAAATTAACATAATCAAACTATGTGTATGAAAAAAAAATAAATAAACTAAAATAAAATAATATAATCTCTAATCACATTTACACTCCTATATACAATATTTACATATTCTACCTGAGGATCCCTGAGCTCACTCTATCTCCGTGTGAGGGGTAGAGCAGAGCCCAAAAGATCCCAGCACATCCCTCTCACCGCATCACTGGCAGTGAGCCTGTGGAGGCTGAGCAAGTTAATTGTATTAATTATTAATTATTTATTTCATCCATCTTGTTTCCATATTGTTTTAATTTTTTCTCTTCATTTTTATATACATTTCATAAGCTTTTTTAATAAACTTGTGGTCCTACCCTACTGGTTAAAAATTTTCTTTTAGTGTTTTGTTTCTTGTTTTTAGCCTTAATGAAATTGTGCTAAACATCGGTATAAAATAAATAGTTTTGTACTATTTTGAGCGACATTTCTGGATCTTCACCCATTTTCTTTCATGAATTACACTTAATCAACTAATCTTCCAAAATTTTAATATTTCATTTATTAGATATAAAAAATATATACATGATTTTGTAAAATAGTTTTCTATTATTTCAAAATTTTGAAATATAATTCGTTTCATCATCGTTACCTTCTTAAACCACAGCCCGGTAGGGGGGTCTTAGTCATAAAGAAGCTATCATCAAGAAAAGAGAAAGGGTTATAGCTGTGCAGGCCATGTTGGTATAAATGGTAATGAACAAGCTGACAAGTTGGCTAAGCTCGGTTGTCCTGAGAACCAGCCTGCCTGTTCTACCACTTTCCTACAGAGCAGTAAAATCAATGACAAGTTCTTATTATAAGTACAGGACAAGCGCTAGACACAAAGTTCAAGCGGAAAGAAAGAAGTGGGAGAGCCTACTGCATAAGAATAAAGAATCCCCGGCAATCTTAGCAAAGCTGGGGAAGTGGCTTGTTTTCGCCTTGTAACAGGACATGATCAGCTCCAAAAACACCTCCATCAGATATACATCATAGTTTCACCGAAATGTCCTCTATGCAACATGGGAGGCACGGATGGAGACCATCTTTTGACGTGTATTGGTCCAGAAGATATTCAGCAGAATGCGGACTAACTAAGAGGAAAAGTAAAATTGTATTGGACTGCGAGAGGGAAAATGGCGTCATAGCCCTGTGGCGTAGGAAAAAAAATTATTATAATTTTTGGCTATATAAACTATTTACTCATAGCTAAATAAATATTTTTGTTATTCATCTGTGTAAACAACCTAGATTAAAAACGATAAGTTGTACGAAAATGAAATTATATATTTATGACTGTATGTTTTGTTATAAACCGACAAATCGAAAGTGCCACTTTACATAATAAATTTTATATTTTTTTCATAATTTTCTCAAAAATGGCACTAATTACTTTCATTAAACTCATCATTTTAATGTCCTATCACTAAAACTTTAATATTAGTTGTATATTATCAATATTGAAATAGTTCCAATGCCAAATTTATCAAAAAAGCATACTCTAAACTACATTTAATTTTGCTTATTCGAAATAATTCATCATCTCTTCAAATCAATAGTTATTAGAGAATTCAAGAAAAACTAAAGGTGAAATATCTTTTCACGTTGAAAAATAAAATACGGAATTTAGGGTAGTAATATAGATGTATAATAAACTGTTTGTGAGTTAAATATTTTAGAAAAATTAAAATCTATCACATAAAGTTGTAAAAGGTTCTTCATCTATCTTATTTATTTAAATATAGTCAGTTAATAATCTTCCAAAACATGGTGAAGTTATGGTCTCTGAACGTATTGTGTAGTGACTACACCTATGTTTGAAGTGTGCATTATTAACATTTGAAAGTAGAAGCTTCAATAAAAATTAAAAAAACCTATTGACACTAAACCTTTCTATTGGAATTTCTGGAAAAGTGTTTCTAATTTATCATGGTCAGAATTACATAGCAACTATTTAGTAATTAAACTGACCTCCCAATAATGAAAGTTTGATCAAAATGATTCATTGCAATGGTATCGATCTTATTAGCTAGTTCATCCTTGCTTTTCTTCTTCAAAAAGAGAGTTAAAAAAGAAACACTGTAATTCGCCTCTTAAGGAAAAAACCATTGGCAGCTAATGCAATGAAAATTGGCTACTTGTTCGGATGACAGAGCCTTCCATTACCCTCAAAAGACCAACTACGATTAAAGGACTTTTCTTTTGAATGTAAATTATACCACTCGTCACGGTCAGCAATTAGTGCTTTTTTAATTGAACTCCTGTATTTCGGTGTATTTAATGTATATAATATATATTCAGATATATGCAGGATTTCCCAATATACATGCTCGCCGAACATCCATATATTTTTATTTAATACCAGGTTAGCATATGATAGCAGGGTATAATCTCGTGCAAAAGACACTTCTAACAATTAGCAACACTATAATTAAACATTGGATAATTGTGAATTATAAAAAAGTATATGTATATGTATTTGAGGGTCTTGAAGATCAGTCAATAATACTACTTTATATAAGAAACTGGCTTTAAAAAAATAATCATTTATGTTTGTTCAAAAAGTTTTTTTTCCAGCGTTCTTATTTAAAAAAAATCGTTTTTTTAAGATTTCTTGAGGTGGGAATAACGAATACAATTTTTTTTTTCTGCCAAGACTACAATAATTTAACGAAATTTACCGCAAAATCCGTAATATAATCGGGTGATTTCGGCTTTTCCTTTTACAATTTCCTTCATCCAAGGACAGAGGATTAGTCTGGGTGAGGAGATGACGTACCTCGGGGAGAGGATAAAAAGACGATTCGACACCACTCCTCACCTGAAGTATTGAAGGGATAGGGTGACCCTATCACTCAATGGATTGAGCAGGATAAGGGGTGCGTTCTGGGGAATCAGGTACCCTGCTACGATGACCCTTTATAAAGGCGTGGTCCTGGGCATTCTGAGGTACGCATCCCCTGCGTGGAGCCGCAACCTCACGCAGGATCAAAAGAGGAGACTGGCCACCATACAGAGGTTGGCTCTGCTCTGAAGGTCACGAAGACTTACAGAACGTTGTCGCATGAGGCGGTGAAGGAGCTGGCCGGAGCAATGCCCCTGAACCTTATTCTCAAGGGGGATTTCATCAAGTACAAAATAAAGAGGCAGGGGTTAGTAGCGCTACTGGAGGGACTTCGAGAGAGGATTGGAGGGACCTCGAACGTATGGAATAAGATGCTACGGGAGGATTCCATAGAATAAAATGGACGGTGACAGGCGAGCCAGAAGGAGCTGAGGAAGTTCTTCCCTACCGTCCATTCAAGATTGAGACAGGGGAGGGGTTCTTCGCATATTATTGGGTCTCGTAGATTTTGACGTGACATGGTGGCTTCCGAGGAAAGCTGCAAAGCTTTGGGAAGAACATCGACTCCCGGTGCCCTACGTGTTGAGCCCCTGAAACTGCAGAACATGTAGTGGTTGGATTGCACTGCCATGGAAGGACATCGTGCCAGGTTGTTGAGGAAAACCGGGGTATGCGCCCTCGCGGAGTCGGACTACCCTCGTCTGATAGAAGAGGAGAATTATTGAATTCATCTACGGGTGGAAGGAGATGGTCGGCCCAACGCACTTTACGTTAGGAAGGGCTCCACCACCCGGAATCGACGAGCCACCAAGACAAGAAGATGAAGGTGAAGAACCAGACGCAGAGCAGAGGGGTGGACCAGGCTGCGTGTTGGACGAGGCACGCGGATGGATGCAGCTGGATAAGGTGCAGTCTCACCTAAAAGGCGCTCACTCGAGCGTTGGGGTGTACCCCGGTGGAACCCCAATAAATAAATAAAAAGAAAGAAATTATTTAATTATTAGGTGACAGTGGCATACGTAATCCAAGCACACAACTCCGCTGCTGCCGAACCCGTAGGCCAGACACGCCAAGGAAGGGGGAATAAAGAAAAAAAAGGCTTTTCCCGTTAAAATCGGATTTCCCTCTTTTACCGTTTATATATATAACTTACGAGCACGTGGACTGAAAGACTTAAAAAAAGGAAAAAAGGGAACAGAATTGTAACGCACGCTTACCAGAATAATACCGCATTTATTCTCTCTGATAATGCTCCTATATGCATTATCAGTGCTTATTTACATAGTGAGTGAGGATTAAGGTTGTATTCAGGCCTTTTCCTACCATAACTTAAATATATATCCCTTTTTTCAAAATGGGAAATTCAGTTAGACTTCCTGAAATTTATTTTTCATTACTATTTTGTCTGTAATCACATTCAGAATGTCTTCTAACTCATTAACAGTGTTGTACTCAAGTTATTAACACTAACCATTGAAAAAATGAAATAAAAACTATGAAAAGTGTATAGACAATTGTCCTTCATTTAACAATGAAGGTTAGGTTTTTAACAATTATGAAATTTAATCTTAATCGGCCTACAGGGCTTACTGTTGTAGATGACTCCATTTGAACTGATAGAACAACTAATTTTTGGCGTGAATTTTGAAGGTTGAAACTGTCCCGAACGACTATTAATGGGTTAATTAGCCTTAATATAACAATGGAATCGTAGCTTTCTTAGATTATTCAGTGTGAGTTTGAATCCTGATGTCAAGTTGTAATGTGTAGTGGAGAATAATTCAGAAATAAATAAAAGGAAATATTTTGGAGTAGTAAGATTATTTTCCAAGTGAAAATGTGGTTAGAGATCCAGGTATACAACAAGAAAATGAATAATGGTTACCTTTGATGTGGCTACAGAGAAATGCCTACTCGGTATTCGGCACCTGTTGCTTGCTTCTTGGTGTTCTCTTATTGCCGCATGTCCATAGCAGCCTTTATGGTAGAAAGACTACGGAGATTTTTTTTAAATATTTTTGTATGGAGTGGGACTTTCTTTAGTAACTGAGTACCTACGTTAACACTTAGGTGGATGTCTTGAGTGATGATATGTGCACTACATGTGTGTTACGCCTAAAAAGGTTACTAAAATAGTTAACAATATGCTTTTTCAGCGAAAAAATAATTTTATCCGATTTAATGCAATTGGTGCTAGCTTTAAAGAAAGCAATTAATCAGTAATTAATCTTTAAGGAGTGTTCCAGAACTGAATTTTTTTTTTTGTCAAGTCTTCAACTGAAAACTATGCAGCCTAGAGCGAATAAGAATATCGTCAATATTAACAACATTAAATTAGCTATGAAATAAACTCATATATAAGATCGTACGTTCTGATTAAAATTTATTTATTTGAATACGAATGCAGATAATAATTTCACTAAAATGGTGGTATTGAATTTTCTAATTATATAATTGAGCTGTAATATTTATATCCGTTTTTTGCAATACATCAAGTATAATATACTGGTTCTTCTTGGAAATTTTCCCGCCTCATTCGCAACAAAAATATCTACAACTTTTGATTTTCACTTATCTATATACGAGATATACAGTAAGGTAAAGTATTGCGTTGGTAAGAAATTTTAAATTCGAGTTTTCGACGAAAATACATTTTTAAATCCAAAAAACCTAGTCTTGCAAAATGATTTGAGTGTCTTAGTATGGACAGCAACTTTTTGGTAAAATCGACTGACTGGAATTGTCACTTTATAAAATCTATTTTCCACATTTTTTAATTTCTCGAAAATGTTTGAGTAATTTTTGATTACTCTCTCCATGTTAATGTAAAATTAAATGGTCTATAATCGTAGTTAGGTTTTTATCCTCATTAAAGTATTCCGATATGGATAATGGATTTTCAGAAGTTTCCTCATTTAATTGTGTTTATCTGAAAAAAATAAGCATTACTCATTCTGTTCAGATCAATAATTTCCGTCCAAAATTACCTTATTTTGTCAATTCTTCACGTTCAATTAAAATTTTTAATCAGTCAATTTATACTATTATACATTATCACAGTATAAAGTAATTGTTGAAAATCCTTGATGCTCCTTATTACGACACAAATAAACTCATCCACAAAGACCTAAACATCCCATTTTTTGCAAATTTGGAGATTTGGCCCAAAATAGATATGCGTCTTTTCATTCCAAACTCCTTACCCGTCCTAACCAATTAGTTCTTAATCTCGTATCCTTAACAATCCTGATAATCCTCCAAGGCGCCTGAAAAGAAGATGGCCACGGGACCTTCTAATTTAAATTAATGCTCGAAGTACCAATGGGAGGTTCTTTCCCAAAATTTTCAAGTTTAAATGAAACATTCCACATATTTAATTATTGTATTTATTATTTTTTACAGTTGTAAATTACATTCAATAAATAAATAGAAACAAAAAAAAGATTGTCCTTGTGGATGGGCGAATCGGCCGAAACGTAGGACTTATAAAGATAAATAAATTGTTTTGAGACTTGAATGGGATAAAATTTATTTATTAAGCAACAATAACCAATCTCAAGAAAGTGAAAAGATTATATATAAAACAAATAATAATACAAAAAAAATCAATTTATCACCTTTAAAGGACAAAAGAACTGTATGAACCTTTGTCAGCTAACTTGATAAATGAACATTATAACATTTGCTGACTGAAATTAGAATTCATAAGTTCATTTTTTTTTTTAACCATCGGTTGACGGGATCACTATGGACCTTCTGAATTACGCAGTTGAGGAACAAAAGGGACTACAACTTGAATTTGGAAACGGAGGGTAATTGATTACAAAAGGACCGTCACGGGACCTTTTTATTCGATGACTGCAACTCCTCTTGCCAGCATAAATCACCCACTTCTAACCCTCTCCCGAGAATTTATTTATTACTTTGTTTTTCTAGACCGCTCGCCATGACACTTTTCCGGTCTTGCGGGAAAACGTGCGTGCCGCTTGCGCAATTTAGTACCACCCGCCGACCATCTAATATTAAATTTTCCCGGCAGCTAGTGAACCGAGTCTCCCATCCTCATATATCGAAAAATTTAAAATTCCGACGTAATGAAAACATCCTGCATGCGAGAGGATGGAGGAATTAGGGGAGACTAATATTACCATTCTTAATCCTGATCGATAACTCCTGGCGTACTTGAAGAATGGGGGGGGGAGAGAGCTCTGAAGGGAACAAGTTAAAACTTCCAAACTCTGCTGCAAAAAATCTAAGAAATCAAATGAATATCTCATTCAGAAACTCGATAAGTAAGACATAGAACTTGTCCTGTGAATCATTCCCTCACACTGTATTTCTGTTACTCTAATCAGAACTATTTTTGTCTTAATTTAATTTTGGGTATAGAATATTATTACAATATTTCATAAACCTGAAATAATTACAAAAACCAAAGTAAAAGAAAAAAAAATACCCTTTTTGTTCATAAATTGAATAAATAATGTAATAATAATAATAAAAATCTAATAAAAAAAAATAATAATAATAATAAAGTATTCTGGGATTGATCCCTTCAGAATAATTTACAGGCGTCAAAATTAGGCTTTAGAGCCTTAGAGTAAGTTACAAAATAGAGATGAAATTACAAGATATCATAAAATAAAATAATACAATGAATTTAAAAAGATACAAATAAACAACAATAATTAACAGAATATATAAAATAATGGTAAAACAAATAAAATAAAACCACTTGTCATATCATAAAACAAAAGATGACTTATGATAGTAAATAAAAAGAAAAAAAAGAATGACAAAAAATCAAATACAATTAAACGAAAAAATAATAAATGAAAAGTAATAATTTCTGCTGGTGTACATATTTACAATGATAAACGAAAATCTAAAACAGAAAATATATAAAGCTTTTTTGAGACTTTCAATTGTTATTCTTCCGGAATTGTGTGGACAGAAAGTAGTCGAAGATTTGAAGATTGGAAGGGTATTAGAACTATGAATAAAGGAGGGAATAGAATTCCATAGGGAAGAAGAACGGATGAGGAAAGATCTACCAAAGGCTGCGGTTCGATGAGCAGTTATATATTTATATAATATAGTTATCTATGTAATATATGTACATGGATGATTTTATTATTAAACCTACCGACTGCCCTACAGTTTCATTTAATAACGTTACTGTTACCCCTGTCGAACAGATCCGCTACCTTGAACTATATTTGGACAAGCGATTAACCTGGAATCCTCACACAAGACTTAAAAGACAGGAAACTGCACCTCGGTTTCGACTATTACAGCACTAGCTAGACAAACGGTCAAAACTTCGAACACATTACAAAAGACCGATCTACAGGACTGTAATAAGGCCAATCTGGACATATGGAGTTGAGCTTTGGGGCTCCACTAAACCTTCGAATTCCTCTCGTATCAAATTCTTACAATCCAAAATCCTTCGTAAAATCCTCAATGCTCCTTACTTTGTCACAAATAAAATCATACATAAAGACCTTAATGTTCCCTATGTAACCGACCTAGCCCGAACCAGATATCACTCCTTCCATTACAAACTCCCTAACCACTCAAACCCCTTAGTTTCTAACCTTGCATCCTCTTCCATTCCTGACAATCCTCCGAGGCGCCTGAAAAGAAGATGGCCACGAGACCTCCTAATGTAAAATGTCATTGGAGTGCTACCCCCATGGGTGGTTGCTCTACACGCCTGTAACACTCCATTTTAACTAAGATCAAATTTACTGAATGTATTATATAATATACAGTTGTAAATTCCAATAAAGATTTTATTGTTTGTAACGTATCAGCATTATTCATAATAAAAATTGGAATATCATTCATAAACTGAGCTTATTAATATCATAATATATTTATATAACGTTTAAAAATACAAGTTGTAAACTGCATATTGGATATCAATAATTAACAACTTTTGTTGTATCATGTATTCTTCAATTTGGTATTCTTATCTGTCCTTTCTTTTCTTCTTGAATTTTTAACTGTATTTTAGTATAAAATTACTTTAAGTAGTCATTTGCTATATATATATTTTTTTTATTTGCCACCTTAATATTTCTTATAAATAAATTATTTGTGAAATATGTGACTTGTTTTTGTAATCATATTTTGTTTATATTAAGATATCTATGTGAACAAAACATGATATAAGAAATCACAATATTAGGATGCATCTTATACAATTCTGTAATATTTAAACCCAGAGAAATAGAAGAGGGAAATTATTCCAACACACCCATTACTTACTAAAGTAATTCTATTTATTGGTAAACGTTTACTTATTATAACATATCAGTAACTTAATTTAGTTTTTTTTCTAAATTATTTATTCTTAAAAAGTACTGTAAAGTTTTATTTAATGTTTATAAATTCACATTTGTTAGAAAAGACTAACAGCTTCATTTTCTAGAGAGTTTTTCCATGTTTAGATAAATCTTTTAAATATCTGATTGGAACGATTAAATGACAGTTATTATATGTGGAAAAAATATTAAAATCGTATAGATATTTGTAACTATTGGTGTTCATCCTTATTAATTCAAATTTATTAATGCTTGATAGGTTATTGAAAAATTTCAGAAGAAACAAAAAAGATAATTTTATTAAATAATTCAAAATTCCATGGTGCGTAGCTTTGGTGAAAGTCCGACGGTAAGTTTAAAAGCATCAATGAAACTTTACCACTTTCTTAAAGGAAGGGCTTTAGAGCTACAAATAATTACGCGCTAATGGCCTAAAAATTTTGTAAGTATCATAATTAAAAAAAAAAAACGAAACTCAAAACTCCTTCTCATTACGATTCCTCCAATTATTTCATAATTGGAAAGTAAAATGATTCAAAAACGGCATGAATAAAGGATTAATAAATGGAATATTTATAAAGAGTAAACTCTAACGGAGTAGAGGGGGGCTAATCTGTGAGGGGTGGCGATTCGGTGATATTTTAGATCGGATTGGCTTGTCCGAGGGTGGCACTGGTCTTAGCAAGTAAAATGAATGGGCCTTAAGATACTTTTCCACCCTCCCTCCAGGGAAGCATTCAATTCCTCCACCTCTTCACTAAGGCATCAATCACTCCCAACCTCTAATCACTCAATTAGTCGAAGAAAAGAATTCTATCTAATTCTTTTGGGGGAGGTGTCTCTTAACCATTAGCGGTATGTGGGTGACGAATTATTGATTGACTCCGGTAAATCTATCTCTCCCTGGAATAATGTGAAATTTTATTGCGCGTTTTTATGACCCTATATAAGAACTGCTACTGTGGTCTTGCATTTCGATTTTAAAACCAATAATGGCGAGTAAATCATTCATAGCTCCTAGAGTCCATTAAATCGAATTCTATTTACTTTGATTTTTTAATGGATGCTGTAAAATAATTTATTCTCGATATACTAACGGATAAAACCACATATAGTGTTTATTAACGTCGCGCAAAATGTTTTATTCACTACTTAAGATCTAGTGATAACTAATGTGATACAAATAGTCCTTAGATTCATGAAATGGGACTTAATAGTCTCTTTAGGACTATTATAGAATTAATTACACACTATATTGAGCAAAAAATAGGTATGTTGAGAAATTTGAATATCTTGGATCTGCAATATCTATAATAACCATTTAGTTACGTGTGGCTTTATTAATAATTCCGTTCATTAATGAGACATGTTAACTTAGTTGTCTAAGCGGTTACCTCACACACGAACAACAATAATAACGTAACCCTGACTTGAACATATACTGAAAGAGCAAGACTTAAAATTCTAGAATTTCACCTTTTTCATAAACTCCCTTCCAGGACTCTATTAGTTTCAGCCCCTCGGCTTGCAACCGCCTGAGTATTGTTTGCGTCACGCGCCCTATAATATATAACATATATATATCTTCTTATCTTTGAGATAAGATTCATTCTAGACTCTAGAGAACTGTGAAAGACACTTTAAGAGACAAGTTGTGTTTAATATTATGTAGATGATAGTTGTACATAATATGTCATAGTCTCAATACCATCTCCTTTCATATAAATTAGACTAAGTTTATATTACACCATGCCGTTGTTGTTATCCTATAACTTGTTATAAATTGAAGTTTGTGGAAAAATAAAAAGGTGCTCACTCGTCAGTAATTAGATGTGTATTAAAAATTTTCTTCCTTGTTTTAATTATTTTATTTTTTTTCATTAAAACCAATAACAGCGTTTCAGTGTTGTCACTCCATCATCTATGATATCTTGAACCACCTCTCAAATTCATCCTATGCATATAATGCTTAATAAATATATGTCATCCCATCATCAGGTATCTACTGACAGATACCAAAAATGTGTGCTTACATCACATATACAGTAAATCATTTAGTAATTTAATGTTGGAAAATAAAATAGTTAGTAACTACTCAACACTGACCTCACGCAAGCAGAGAAAATGAGACTGGCCACCATACAGAGATTAGCTCTACTGAGAGTCACGAAGACCTAAAGAACAGTGCCAGACGAGGCAGTGCAAGTGATGCCCCTCGACCTCATCCTCAAGGTGGATGTCCTTAAATATGTGGTGAAGAGAAGGGGACTAGAAGCGATACCGGAGGAACTCCGGAAGAGGATCGGTGAGACTCCAAACTTATGGAAGAAAATGCTGCGGAAGGACTCAATAGAGGAGTGGAATGAACGGTGGGTAGCAAACCAGATAAGCGCTACTTTGAGAAATTTTTCCCCACCGTCTAATCAAGGCTGAAGCCTCAGTGGGTCGTCATTTGGGTCTCATAGATCCTAACAGTACATGGGGGTTCCGGGGAAAGCTACAGAGCTTTGGAAAGAACATCGACCACCGTTGCCCCAGGTGTCGAGTTCCTGAAACACCAGAACACATAATAGTGGATTCCTCCACCATGGAAGGACACTGAGCCAGGCTGTCCATCGACCACCGTTGCCCTCCCTCCGGAAAAGAGGAAGTTGAATCGGACTGGTACTAGGAAGCCTGGTGAGCTACTGTAGGCACTCGAACGGATGCGGACCAGGAGGGCTGGACCTACTGGACAGATGCAGAGGAAAAGGTGCAGCCCCATCAGGCGCTTTACCGATGGAACCCCTTACTTTTATATATTGTTCAGATTTGGGAGCAGTGGTAAGCGCATACCCCATGCCTGTTACCGTACCCCGTTGACAAAAGTGGCTAGGAAGGAGGGAAAAAACCACTGACCATAAATATTAGGTGAGCTTTTAGACTGAGGTCCTTGCATTCCTTAAAATAAGCTTGAACCTCAACCTTTTACCGAAGACGATATGTAATTTTGATTTCAACACTCTGATATAGTTCGGGATTTTCGAATCCCTTTTACTCTTAGCTCTCCATATCTTTTTATGCATAAATTTTATTGCACTCAAAGAAGTATGTCATGTAAAATGTTCAAATAATTTCGTTCAGATAATGCAGATTGTACAAATGTCAATTATTGTAAAGGTATTGTTTAACTTTTTTGTCAAGGCACTTTGTCATCTTATACGGATTTTTTTTTTTTTTTTTTATAATTTATTTATTGTTATTTACAACTGTATACACATATACACATCAAGTAAATTTGCTGTAAGTGATATTATGACATGATACAAACATGTGGAGAATCTAACCATTGATAGAACTCCAAAAACACTTCTAAAGGAGAAGATCTCGAGGCCATCTTCTTTTCAGACGCCTAGGAGGATTATTAGGTAGTGAAGGAGAAGCCAGGTTAGAAACGAGTTGGTTTGGATGGTTGGGAAGTTTATTATGGAAGAATTAGTATCTGATTCTGGCCAAATCGGCAACATAAGGGACATTGAGGTCCTGATGGATGATTTGATTTGTGACAAAGTAAGGAGCATTAAGGATTTTACGAAGGATTTTGGACTGAAAGGATTGGATTCGAGAGGAATTAGATGGTTTAGTGGAGCCCCATAGCTCAATTCCGTATGTCCAGATAGGCCTTATAATAGTCATGTAGATCAGTCTTTTGTAACGAAAATTTTAAGGTATTAATCCAGTAGTAAACCGCAATAATCTAACTGAAGTTAAAAAATAAAATACCACTTTTTAGAGGTACACTTTTGTTTCAGAATATTTAAAACAAAATATTCAGAAATAAATTACTACATTTTTTTTTAATAATATTTATCCTTTGACACAAGGACGATAGGGTAGAACACTAATGAGAAAGCCTCGAGATAGAGGAAAGACTCCCCCTCTCTACCTCGTACGCTCAGGATGGAACATATCCTGACCAATCAAATTCTTCCAGCTGTTGCTTCCTCTATCAAGATGTGTGCAAATTATCCAGGAAGGAGAAGCAGTTAGCGTTTAAAAATTCTAGTCCTGAAGCCCAAAGAAACAAACAAACCCCTTTATTTTTCTCACATTTGAAGAGCCTCACAGAGGTTTGTATAATTAATTATAACAAATTTTACTCGTCCCAAAGATTAAAATATATACAGGAAAGTTTTAATTAGATGAAATTCCCTAGCATGTACAAGTACAATATGATGAAACAAAAGTTAACATAAGCATTGTATGTGGAGGGAACCACTAATGAACAACTGCAATTCACGGATCAGCACTTATCTATTATTTTCAACCGTTTGTGAATCGAAAGGTTGTTATGGCTGAATTATAAATTATTTTAAAAAGATAAATTTAAAAAAAAAAAAATTTTTTTAACTTTTATAATACATTCTACTACCCTCAAGGGCAATAGATATATTTGGGGTGTAACAACATATCCATACTATATACACATATTAACTAAAATGAAAACTAAATAAATAATAATACAATATAATAATTAAGTATAAACTAAAATAGTTAAAAAATGAAATAATTTGTACACATCATAAATAAACAAACATGGCTTACTAGGTTAAATGATAGAAAACTACTGAAGTAAATCATTAAAATAAAGTAACAAAAAAACCTGAACACAGTCATACAATGTTAACATTCAGTCTAGGGAACCCCAAATTGAGCTCTGCCACCCAAATGTGGATGGTATGGAAGAACTTCAGGATCACAGCGCTTCTCTTCCAACCGCGTCACTGGTGAGTAGAGACTAGGTAGATAGGTTTTTTTCTCTATATTGCCTGTTGAGAATTGTAGTGGTATAAATCCGAAATCCATAATAAGGAAAAAATGCAAAATTATTAAACAAAACAAATACTAGTTTCGTTATCCTCACTCATATCGTTTGTCGCATTCTACGTGTTCATATTGGTTGTATGATGTTTGTATGCTCCACGTCTCTGAACCACATGCCAGCCTTGGTTGTTTGAGATTTTTATGTATTAGAATTTTTGTTTACCCGTTTATCCTCTACTGATGAGAATAAGTAGTTGAATAAATAAATAAATAAAAATCCTCTTTTGTAGATTTTTAAGATTTATATTTATAATATACTCTCTGTACTATTGAGAGCGTTGATACTACAGCTATCTCCTCACGAGGAAATACTGCATCCATTTATTGGAAGAGTGGGCATTTAGCAAATAGGCGGACAACCATAAAAAACCAGATCATACATCACATACCAATAGCAAAAAATATTAGAAAAGAATCATTCCCGGGCAACCTGCCCCACCAAACCCTGATTTAGCGACGGTCCTGATTCACATTTGGAAAATTCATTTAAAACTGAAAGAGACTACTAGGGACTACTAAGAGACTAGATCAAAGAAGTTATGACCAAGTAATGGGCTGTGCGGCATTATAAAAGTTCTTGTCAAAACGGATATAAAACGGCACTATTATAAGTGTGGATTCTTGTAGTGTCAGTCCTAAATTAGTACTTCGTTAAGAATCACTGTCATATAAACTTTGGGTAGTGATTAATTACGAAAAGTTACAGAAATCATATTATTTTAATTATTTTTTAGTAACTTTAAATATACATTTTGGTTACGTAATTGTGAGGCCATTCTTCAATGTTAGTGAAATGAGACGGTAGGGCCATGGGAAGGAAGGGACGGGTCATTATTCACTGATAACACACAAGTATTATCAGGGCCTTCTTTGACTTTAACAGGTCAGATTGGGTGATTTAATGAGCAGTAATGCTTGTTTTCGTTGGGAATATAAACTTTCAAAAGTATAAATGCAAATAAACTGCAATAAATAAGCAGGGAGATGAAGAAATAACAAACAGGAAAGTAACAATGTTAATTGTTGTGATCTATAATAAAGAAAAAAAAATCCTTAACGATTCAGAAAGATGTAAAGTTCCTATTGAAAATAGTAAATGGAACGTATATTTCTTTGAAATTATCTCACAGAGGAAAAATATAATAAATCCTTCAAAGAAGCGATTTCATTTATTTTTCCTTATATCAACCTAAAAGTGTATCTTGGCTACTCATACTTTCCGGTTCCTATTTCCGATAAACTTAACGTATTTTTTTTCCCGCTCTCTATCGGTTAATTTAAATTTCAATCAATCTAGACTGAAAATCTGCCGGACATGTAAGTCTTAAGTTTCTAATATTTCTTTCTTTCTTTCCCGTTCTCCATATTTCTTCTCCCTTGTTCCTTCTTACTCATTTATTTTTCCAGACATTATATTTATTTAAGCTGATTTTTTTTACTCATCTAATTTTATGTGCATTTTTTATCCAAACATTTTTTTTTTCGTTTCATTGAACATTTTTTTTTTCTTTCTTACTCACTGTATCATATATATAATTTTTCATTCATAAATTTTATTATGTTAATTTAAATTTTTTTTCATTATTTAAGTCACTACTTATGTATCTTATTTTGTTAATTTCATTATTTTCATTCATATTTTCTTCAAATCTTCCTGTTTTCTTTTTTTTGTTTTCTTCATAATATTTTTGTATAATTCTTACTTTTATAATATTAATATTATCCAAGCTAACAGGTTCATTTTATTTTTTTTCCTTTCTTTATTTTACAACCCCTTCTTTTCTCAGTTTTCCTTACCCACGTTATTAGTTATGTTCACCATGTATTATTATTGTTGTTTTTAAAAATAAATGTTTTTTCAGCTATTCATCTCTTTTGTTATATTTATTTGTCATATTTTGCCTTTTTATCAATTATTATGTTTACATATTTTTATATTTTCTTTCTCTCAATTTTCTTTTTCTTTCAATTTTTAAATTATTAATAACTAATATATTTACACTTCTTTACATTATATTACTTAATTTTCATTTTATTTCCTTAATTATATTATTTCACCTACTTTTTCAATTATCTATGTATACTTTTTATTTTCCACTTCTCTCATCACTTCATTTTATTAATTCCATTCTGTAAAATTATTCACTTTATGTCATTCTGTTTATAATTCCTTTTTCATTTTCTATACTTATTGGTTGTTATCTTGTTCTGTTCTTAGCCCTGATTAAGGCTAGAAACTCTAATTGAAACGTTGGCATAATTAAATAAGCTACTCAAACTTATTTGTGTTTCATTTGACTGCACCTCCAACCATCATCTCCTAGTACGTCATCCACGGTCAACTATCTCTCATAATTATATAATATTATATTTCATCTTCTATTGTTTTCAATCAACTACTATCTTCTTCTATTGTTTTCAATCAACTACTATCTTCTTCTATTGTTATTAATCAACTTATGCATATTTCCAAGTTTATTATTTTCCTTTTTTTTTTTTTTTTATGTGTCTCTAAGTGATGTTTGTTATCCCTTTTTCGTTTTATTAGATCTAATAAAGGCCTGAAATTCAGGACGAAAAGTCGTCACAAATAAATGAGTTTTTGTTTATTTGTGTTTTTGCTGAAAGCACCCCCGACCATATTCTCAAAAAAATAATAAGTTTAATTAAAAACGTATATTAAATTTCATTATAATGATATTACGAAATAAACAACTTGGACCATAAGAATATAAACAATAAAAAGGCATTATAAGCTTATTGATTTATTATTTTATATCATTTATAACACAATTCAATCAAATTATTGATAATATGTGATTACTGAAATTATTTATTATGTTTAAATTGTTAATTTTATTTCTAAGGGCACCTGTCCCACAGTAACCTCTAATAACACCCCACTAATTTCTGCCGCGATTCGTTACCTAGGATATCTGAACAAACGTCTGATTTGGAATCATCATACAAGACTGAAAAGACACGAAAATGCTCGTTGATTCTTACTGTTACAACATATACCAGACAAACTGTTTAAATTTATAACTAACTACAAAAGACTCAATTATATGATTATATAAGGCCTATCTGGACTTACGGAGTTGGGACTTGGGCCTCCACTAAATCATCGAATTCGTCTCGTGTTCAATTCTTACAATCCGAAATCCTTCGTAAAATCCTTAATAATCATTACATTGTCACAAATCAAGTCATCCATCAGGACCTCCATGTTCCATTTGTTGTTGATTTGGTCAGAACCAAATACCAATCTTTTCATGTTAAACTTCGTAACCACCCAACCCATTTGTTTCTAACTTGGCTTCTCCTTTATTTCTTGATGACCTAGAGATCTCTTCTAGATATGTTATAGGATAGATTCTTCACATTGTATAACTAAATCAAATTTATTTGTTTTATATATTTTTAATAGTTTTAAATAAAAATGAATTCTGAGAACGGGTCTAATGAAATTACTATGTATTCTGCAACATAAAGATCCAATTAATCCGGAAGACTTAGTGTCATTCCTTTATCAAAATTGATTTAAATTGGCGTCCTCTGAAATTTAAAAAGAAGAACAGAAAAATATAGACTGATTTGAATTTTTTTTATTCTTTTTCAGGAAATATTCGAGTTTCCTATATAGATCTTGTTAATCAAAGGAATGAATAAATGAATAACTGTAATTTTAGCAAGCATATACCCTAGGCGAACATATTACCAATCGTTAGCGCAATATTAAAGAACTTGGAAAGTTAACAAAAATAAAAACTTGTTTTTTTTTAGAGAAATATATACTGAAACAAATCATTGATAATTTTAATAGTAATATTTCACTGAGTGACATAAAATGATTACTTTTTATGAGAAATTCAGTTAAATTTCTGATATCGGTTCTTTCACCTTAACTGAACTGCTACGGCATCCCAGATAGAAAAAGTCTCATTCAGCGGTTGACAATCAAACACGACAATGGAGAGTCCAAGAAAGAGGACAGCCTGCCAATGGGGTGAAAATAAGATGACATTTATCGCTCCCCGTCTACGCTCCACTTTAAATCAACAATATAGGTCCCATTTCCCTAAGTGTATTCATCAAATCAAAACTTTTAATAATTATTATTCATATCCGATTAATCATATCTGCTTCATAAGTAAATTTTGGTCAAAAAACTTTTTCATTTATTCTTTTATATTATACCAGATCGGCCTGGTTGATGTAAGGTTGATATAACCGTTACATTATGTAATTTTTTTTAACAGTTAATTATGAGGGGATACAGTCTCGTACAAAAGACACCCCTAATTAGTTTCAACGTTATAATTTAAAAAAAATTATGATAAAATAAATAGATAAAAATAATAATTCTTGATAAGACAAAAACGTAAAGTTAATAACGATATTTGTGGACTTGACAAAACAAAAAATTACCCTCTAATGTAAAAAAAAAAGTTAATTTGAAAAAAAAAGGAGCAAGATAAAATAAATAAAATATAAGTTATGTCAATAATAGAATTGATAACTACAGAATTAATGTTGCCCTGCAGACCCTAGGCTAAATTTTTTGTGTTGAGGTTGGGTTTCCCAAGATGTAGGTCGCTATTCCTTTAACAGTTAGTAATTGGGAGTGGCACTTTATAGTTTTTCGATGTAATCCTCCATTGACTCCATTAAAAAAAAATTAAAAGTTGTTATTTACTATGACTCCATCAGACAATTTTTAAGACTCCATTATTTTCTCTAGCAGGCACGAATATTTGATCCATTAATGAAATTTTATAGAAAACGAGATAAGGATTTAGTTTTATGTTGCAGTGAAAATTTATTTAGACAAATTATTAAATTGTCCTATCATATCTACGTAATAAATTTTTATCAATCTATTATGTCATATAGCAGTTTATCTGAATCATTTAAAATTATTTACAAATATGTGCTTCCTTAACAATAAACGATGATTTCAAAGAAAATAAAATAAAACACACACATACGTCACAAGATGATACAAAAATACTGATGAACCGAGATCAATAAATTTCACGATGATTGCTCCAGGATTAAAAATTCTTTTTAGATTAATCAGAGTCTAATTCTTGAAATAAACCAATAAATTTGTAATTTTTATGAGAAACTGATAATGATTGTCACAATTAAATGTTTATCTCTCATTTGACGAACATTAAAATACAATAGTGCATTTATAAAATTTCCCGAAAGTTAGGTTGATTTAAATGTGCATAAATCGGACTTCCATATTTGTGTTCCTACACACGATTCAAAGAAGCTGGATTTTGCTGAGTTCAAAATTAAAAAGAAAAATATATATATTGAAAAAATGTAATAATATTTATTTTTGTTAATTTTAAAAACAGCTTCAACACAGAAAACATTTATAACGTCACAATATGATACCATCCCATTCGTTGCAGATTTGGCGGTCAAACAGATATGCGTCTTTTCATGCCAAACTCCTTCCTTACCTATTCTAACCCATTAGTTCTTAATCTCTTATCCTTAACAATCTATGACAATCCTCCGAGGAGGCGCCTGAAAAGAAGATGGCCACGAGACCTACTAATTTAAAATAATGCTTGAAGTACCACCAATGGGTGGTTCCTTCCCAAGATTTTAAAGTGTTTAAAATATTCATCCAATTTACTCATTGTATTTATTATTTTATACAGTTGTAAATTACTTTAAATACACAAAAATAAAAAATAAATTGTTTGGATTCTTTCCCCTCCCCCCCCCCCCCCAGGAAGGCCTAAGACTCCCATTGGAGGCCTATGCAGCCTTTTGATATACGGGAAGTTATCTACAGTTGACCAAACTAATCTAACCATGGTGGGGAGGCAAGTCTTTCATTTTGTGGGACCGCCACTCAATGAAAAAAGTCAACGCCCCAGGCCGGATTCGAACCGGCGCCGCCCGCAGATCGCAGATTGACATAACAGCCCACAACCACCGGAGCTACGGACAGCCCCTAAATTCTGTTATGTAATTATAATCGAAAATCATAATAACGGATCCTCATTAATACATCGCAAACTGAATAAAATCTACAGCACTGGAATAAATTATTCAATGTGGCAATAACAAAAACGTTAATCAAAGGTAGGAAGGGCTGAAGAACCTAATTAGTCAGGCTGTTATGTAAACTATAAAAAGAGCATAAGCATCAGGAAGACCGCCAAAAAGACCTAATGTTTTTTTGGGAAATATATTAAATATGTTTTGATTCATTAATTCTTTAAAAAATTGAAATGAATTGGGGGGGTCAAAACAAACTGTTAACACAAACCCATTTAAGATACAACTGCTTCTGTTCCCCAAATTTGGAATATAAGGGCTTTAGAGGTACACAATACCACAAAATAAAGGTGAAGGAATAACAAACTTGGTACCTTAATTCATATACAAACATGAAACTATCTAACTCCATCTAATAGTGTAATTGAGTTATGAGGAATAATTTAGTTGAAACTACCAAATGGCCCTTCTTTTACACCTACTCATTTCACATACAAATTTCAAACCCTTTTACTCAATATGAAGGGGCTGTAGAGGTGCAAAAAAAAAACATACAAAACGCGAAAATAAAAAAATATATTTTCTTCTTCTAATAAGAAAAAAATGTTTGATCATCATTAATTTTTCACTCATATTTAACTCAAATTTTATGAAATTTTCACATAAAAAACAGCTGAACCGAAACTTGAGCTCATCAGTTTCAAAGAGGTTGCTAATAAAGTAGGGGAGAGCAGAGCGGGGGGGGGAGGGGGCAGAGTGAGTGGGGCAGAGCGGGGGTGATACATGTAACCGACATCTCCGAAATACCCAAAACCATGTTCAAGTGCTCATAAAACGGATATCAAGTTAATTCTGCCCCTCCAATGACCTTTGACACATTGCAAAAGTCTATAATTTTCAGAGAAAATACTACGAAAATAGTTAATCCTATAAAAGGTAACGACATAGAGGTTGACACCAAAATGTTACCAGAAGTATTTTAAACAGAACTAGGATGATTTCATTTTTGTTGTCACAGTCAGATAGATGCCAGCTGTTTTCATCGGGCAATGGTGAAAATTTAATATCAATATTGCTAAAAAAAATTTATTAAAATTTTAATGTCTACAGTCGACACTGGTTAATAGTGAAATGTCATGAATTAACTAGAAATAAAAATTAATTGTTATTTTCACTACCTAAATATTTAGAACATAAATTCCTAAAAATATTGACAGTAACATACCTCATTTTGTATATGAATATTTGTTTAGATCTACAATTTATTGTTTTTTATATGACCAATAAAATAATGAAGACAATGTTTTAAGGTGTTCGGGAGGTTCGAACATCGGTTGGGATTTGCTAAAATAAATTATTGAATTTATCTTAAAAAAAATCAGAATGATAAACCATTTCCTAAATAATCTATAATAATTTATTCAGTAAACAAATAAAACTGATTGAATTGGTGGAGAAGTTCAACCTAAATGTTGTGAAACTTTTAAACTTTATTTCTTAGTTATGGTAATAATTACTACATTTATTTATCTTAACTATAGTAGAGTAAGTAAGTGATAGCTTATTTAAATCTTTTCTTAAAAGAAAAAAATGTAAAACAAATAGATTTAGGAATATTAACTTTAATTTTCTTAAGTAAAACGTGGGCCAAAACCTGTTACCTAACATTGTGTTCGCAACCCTAAGATTTTTAATCAACATAAATGCGCTCCAAATTAGCATTCTACATTAGGGAGTATTTGATTAAAGGCATCTTCTTATTCATATAGGTCCAAGAACTAGCTTTATCCTAAAATAATCAGCAACAATCTAGCTTATATGGTGAGAAATAATAGGTAATCATAAAATGGATATTGCTATCTTTCGTAGTTTCAGCAATTTCCACAACATCAATATGATAAATTTCGTTAAATAATTTAGCCACATCTGCACCAATACCTGTTCTCCAAGAAGAAATATTTGTCAACAAACAAAGGAGACTGTGTTGGTGTGCCACACTTGGTCTTGTGTGTCAGAGCTTTTCACACACTTCTTGCAACATGCCGAAGGACAGAAGCCAATTAAGCAGGTAGAAACCCTTTCTAAAACTTTCCCACCCCCTTTCGGGCCTAGGGGAGACGCTGACCTAGGGGACATTTTGTCACCTATGGCCAATGAGTAATCAGATTCGAAAAAGATAACGCCTCTAAGTGGAGGTGGGAGAAAAAGGAGAGGACAACTAGGCTAGGGAAAAAAGTAAGTGAATACGATGACAAAAATAAGAAGACGAGCTAGAGAAGAGCATGGACTTGGAGAAGTCCTAAGAAGGATTCTTAAGAAATGGAACTCCGCGGCTAAGACACATCCATGACATAAATCATCCAAAGCAGAAGCTATTAAGATATATTAGGAACATTTCTTAATTTAATTCAATATTTTATGGCAAACCAATATCTGGATCATTTTATAATTTCTTTTAATCATATCAATGTAAATACTCACTTGGTTTCTTGAGGTAGTTTATATACTATTATGTAACTCAATACCACCCCTTGTTATATTATATAATTAATGGTAACAATATTTTATAAATATAAACGTATGTAATTTGTAACTGGTAAACACACAAAAGGCCTTTGGTAAATAATCCAATTATAATAATAGTTTTGCAGGGATCAATATAAATTAATCAATTGACTTATTTTTGGATAATTGCCTTTAGCGATTATCCTGGTATCCCAACTAAATTCACAGACAATACATGGCAGTATAAATTTTTAATGAAATATTAAAAAAGGGAATTTTTTTGTCTGAAAGTAATGAAAATAAAGACGTAATCACAAAGACTAATTAGTCAGAGAATTTAATGGAAATTCAATTTGGACAGGATGTTGGGAACATTTCTGGTTTTAATGCTAGAATATTATTTTTTTTTAAAAATTCACTAACGATGAGTAAATTTTAGTAACACTGAGAGGTGTTAGAAAAGAAAACAAGAAAAACAAATTAAGACCTGTAATAGGACTTGCATTAATAATGTCAATTACAAAACTGAATAAAATTATGAATAAAAACGAATTCATTGTTTAATTTTAAGAATTCAACTACAAATCATTCCTATAGCAGGAAAAATGAAATTTCGATTATTACCAAGGCAAACAAACAAATTTTGATGTTTCTATTAATTTAATAACAGAAAAAGTAAAAATTTTGGAGTATATATTATATTTTTCGTGAATATAATATTAACTATATTAACTGTTCTGGTGCTAAAAATTGTTCTTTTACTGAAATGTATAAAAAATTCACCAATGTTTCAGAGTTTTCCATCGTCTTCATAATTGATTGCAAATATCAACTGTAGAAGATTAATACATTTATGAATAATCACTAGGTATGGTACGCATGGAAACGCATCTGTCTATCACCCAAAGGTTGTGAGTTCGAGTCTCGCGCTACACTCACAACCTCCTCCCAGGCATATGTGAGGCCCCTTAGCCAATGAGGGGCACTCACCAAAATAGGCGTGGGAGTGACGAACCCACCCTACAAAAACCTTATCAAGAAACGCGCGATGTATTTCCGTAGTTCATCGCACGAGGCCGTGGACCTCCACGGTCTGTCGTGCCGGAAAAAGAAGAATGAATAATTACACTTTTGGTACATTTTCCTATTATATTTGTAATAGAAATTATTATTACCAATGTGATTACATTTTTTAAGCAAAATCATTTTTTTTTCTTAAAACAACTTGTGGGAGTAAAATTTACTCATGATTATTGTCATAGAATAGCATTTTATGGTTAAAATGGTAAATTTGCCAAATATATCAATCGAATTTTTTTTTTATTAAATTATTTTATTTCGGCACAAATTCTTAATTAATGATCTATGTAGTGCCAAATAGGGGATATTAAGATTCATTTATTAGGGCCTCCACGGAATAAATATTGACTTACCCTTGTAGGAATCGAACCTACAACCTTCTGAACAAAGAACTTTGTAACCATCAACCTAACGTACTCAGCTATCAGGACCTCTAATTTCTATTCTAATATCTACTTTTTAACACCTGTTGAACAGATTCGATACTTAGCACTCCATCTTGACAAGAGACTTACTTGGAATCCACACACAAGACTGAAACGACAAGAAACTGCTCGTAGATTCCGATTGCTACAACACTTACTTGACAAACGCTCTAAACTTCCCATTCATTACAAAAAATTAGTATACACTACAATAATCAGACCAATTTGGACATATGGAATTGAGCTCTGTTGCTCCACCAAACCATCAAATTCTTCCCGCATCCAATCGTTACAATCCAAAATCCTACGTAAAATCCTTGATGCTCCTTATTACGTCACAAATAAACTCATTCATAAAGACCTTAACATCCCATTCGTTGCAGATTTGACCCAAAACAGATATGCGTCTTTTTATTCCAAACTCCTTAACCATCCTAACCCATTAATTCTTAATCTTTCATCTTTAACAATCCCTGATAATCCTCCGAGGCGTCTGAAAAGAAGATGGCCACGGGACCTAGTTTAAATTAATGTTTGAAGTACCACCAATGGGTGGTTCCTTCCCAAGACTTTCAAGTGTATATGAAACATACTACATATTTACCTGTTGTATTATTTTGTACAGTTGTAAATTACAATAAATAAATAATTAAAAAAAAAAAACTTTACTTGATTTATCAATCTTATTTAACATTTAATATCATTATTTCTAGAAAAAGATTCTAATTTTTATTACTTATTTTAATAGTTTATACTCGTTTTCTGACTCCGTATCATATAATTTATTAATGAAATATTAATTATCTCTTTATTCGGTTATTATGAAAAAATTATCATCATCACATTCATTTCCTGAGGCGGGGCTTTTATGAAATTATGTTTAACATAAAAATTAAACTAATTAAAAATTTTAAACAGTCGCGGTCGGGAACTGTCAAGACATAAGGAAGAGGTGTTTGCTCAACTGTTACCACCACAGCTGGGCTCGGCTCACTAATAGTGCAAACTGCCATCCCGTCCAGGTTCATCCATATGGATTCGGATCATTACTAAGTCTCCAAGACCTGTTTGCCAACAATTCAAACTCGGAAAATTATTTTCGCTTCGAAATTCACTCTGGTGGTATGATACTGGTTTAATTCGACTTAATTCCTACATAACAATAAAATTCATCTTTACTCTGGGACAATCAGTCCCCTGAGAATAACAAACATTCTGAAGTATTTTTCATGTACAACTTTGTAGGATTTGTTTAATTTCTGTAAGATAAATTGGTTATATTACTAACTAAAAAAAAACGATAAATAATGTAAGAACTCACTCTTAAAAGACATAACTGCAAAATTTAATAAAAATATTTTTCGACACACCTAATATTCTCAATATAATGTATAAATGTTAATCGTGTTTTTCTGAATATGAAGATTGAGATAAAGGAACAAAAACTAGTTAACAATTTATTTACTGACGTTTCGCCCCACCTAGTGGAGATTCGTCACGGTTAAAAAGGTACAAAATAACTAAAAATATGTTGACAATGTAAGATAGCAAGATGCAAAGAAGTAAACCGATGTGGGGTTAAAAATTATTTAAATATATGTAAAAAATTATATATAAAAATGTATATAAATAATAAATATGATACGCACAGTTAAATGTAAATAAAGAAATAACATATACTATTATATTTAAAATGAACAGAAAACACAATAACATGCAAAAGTAGAATAAAAGAAATAAGAAACAGAAATTGTAAATGTATAAATAAACAAAATATTAATAGTTATTAACTATTTTTTGTTCCATTTCGACTCCAATCCTGACCATCTCCTTCATATATTTATATTTAAAACCATATCGCCCTGGTTGACCTTATATAGTTAGTATAACAGTTTGATTTTTTTTTTAACAATTGATTATGGGGGGATAGTCTTGAGCAAAGACATCCATTACTATTTACAACACTATGAGTATTAAATAATAATAATAAAAAAATGGCATTCAAAGATTTAATGAAATAAATAACTTTTGATGTTGATGATGAACAAAAAACTTCTAACGAGAAACAAATAAATAATTTGGGAAAAAAACTAAAATAAATAATATAGTATTAATGGCAATAAGAGAATAAATTAATGTAGAATTTTTAACAGGGTATGCAACATTGAATACAATACGACGAGGGAAATACAACCTCAACCCCAAGAATGTAACCTACAGTCTTGGGGTTGAGATTGTATTTTCCTCGTTGTAGCTTATAGCTCCTTTGTCAGTTATCGTCGTTGCAGGTAACTGGGAGTGGAATCTTATAAGCCGTTTTTTAATGAAGCCATTCACACATTTGTAGACTTTTTCTACATTAAACATTCTTTCTGACCTAGCCCGACTTTTGTAAGCAATGAAGATAACAATAAATTAATCCTTAATTATTAATGGAGGCTCTCATGTGCCTTAACTAAAAGAATATTAATTTGAATAGTTTTATTTCATACTTGTGAAAAGTTGGAAGAAATTAAGCTTTTAAATTATATAAATAACATAGGAAAAATATATTCAATAAAAATACATATCCTATTTATTATTATTATATGGGCGACAGACCATGGAGGTCCTCGTGCGATGCGTTACGAATTAGATCTCGCGTTTCTTGACGTGTTTTTTTCGTAGGGTGGGTTCGTCAGTCCCGTAGCTATTTTCTGTGAGTGCCACCTATTGGCTAACGAGCCTCACAAAAGCCCGGGGGGAGGTTATGAGAGAGCTTTCTATTATGTTATGCTTGAAAAAAGCCGGGTGAGACCAGGACTCGATCTGACAACCTTCAACAGACTAGCGCAATGCCACGCTGCTACCGCTGCCCCCTATCCTATTCATACACATGAGATAATATGATGTAATACACCTATCTCATATCATATAAATCTAATTAATAAAATTATGTTATTAATTATTGATTGTATGTTCAGTAAAATATTTAGTGCTAACAAATTTAAATATTAAATATTTAAAAATCTCTCTTCTATTTTTTAAATATTTTAATCCTTGACAAACTGGTAATTAAATCAATTTTCGTATACTACTGTCTTGAACTAATAAGATTCTATGAATTATGCAATTATATTCGTAATCAATTCTTAAAATTATTGGAATGGTTGTGTAAATCTTGGGAAACATTATTTTGTTTGGTAGCAGGTTTAATTTTTTTTTTTTAAATGTTGTTTCACAATTCTTACTGCATGGTTGATTAAAATACAATTTTTAAAACATTTTCTTTGGAACTTTTCGAAAAACACCCCTAAGAAAAATATCTCTTTTAATAATTATCAATCAAACTTATTTCTTTGAAAAAAAAATATAAAATATATTTGTTAGAATAAATTAATATTAGAGAGGAATCGAAATATAATCCTTTCTGGTGCTTGAGAAATAATAAGAGTATATTGTAATCAATATAAGAACCCTCTTAATTGAAGAGTTTTATTTATTATAACTTCGCCACTTATTGAGTATTTAATTTTGTTTTTTATTAGTACAATTTACTAACACTTCAAGGTAAGAGCAGCTATATACAGTAACAGTCAGGTTGAACTAATTGATGTGGAATGATAATTAAAATTTCATCTAATGGCCTCATGACCCCGCCGTCTTTCCAATTATTAATAAACATGTTCCCTTACCGGTGAACCGAAGATAATAGTTACTACGCAATAGGGAATGAAATACCGGTATACCAGTATACCGAAAACCGGGATACTGTCCAAATTTTCCATTAATACCGGTATTCAACTTAAAATAACCGGTATTTTCGGTATTGGAACATAAGCGCTAGTTGATACACGTTACACGGAAGCTTGATTCGGAGAATCTCCATTTACTTAAACTCAAATGAGATCTTGTCTACTGTTGCTTAAGGCTGTTAGTTCAGTGCTGAGTGTTTTTTCAGAACGTAGACACAAATTGAGAGTGAAAGTTATTAGTTTTGTACTTGTGCAATAATTAATATATGTAAGTAAATTTTGTAGTCTTAGAGTTTAATAACCATGAAATATGTGTATCCTAGATAAGATTAAATAAATATTTGTCTATTATGTTATTATGTTAATTAACTATTATGTTTCTCGATTTGAAACATTTTGCAATTACGTTTTGTTCTCAAAAATTTCTACATGCACAGGTGAACGATATTGGTGTTAATTTTGATTGTAAATTTATGTACAATATCCATTAAATATTATATACATAAACGTCAACACTATTAAATATGCTGCAGATAAATAAATTTCCTATTAATAAAACTTATTTTATGGTTCCTTAATAACTTAAATTCATTTTTTTTAAATTATTAATTAATCAAAATAATTGTTTTAGAATCAAAAGTATGAATTTGGAATCCAATATATTACAAGAAAACAAAAAAGGGAGCGACGTTAATTCGGTTTGGCATTATTATTTAGTTTAGTAGTAGCTAATCAAGGGCAAGTAGCAAAATGTAAGAAATGCACAAAGAAATCAAATGTAGGATCCACAAGTGCCTACACACTCAGTTGAAAACTCG
Organism: Halyomorpha halys; assembly: GCF_000696795.3. NCBI lineage: Eukaryota > Metazoa > Arthropoda > Insecta > Hemiptera > Pentatomidae > Halyomorpha > Halyomorpha halys. The sequence goes on along the minus strand of NW_027113898.1, from coordinate 390,428 downwards.
ACATAACACAAATTTAAAAACTAAAAGCGACGTAGCTAATGAAAAGCTTCAGATAATGAAAATCATGCGTCTTGTTCTAGTCAAAAGCTACCATAAACTTTAAATTATCATTTTCAAAATCAAAAGAAGGGACAGTTATGTGAAATCCTGGCTCGTATGGTTGCGCGTGATGGACTACCATTTAGAATTTTCTGCTCTTCGGAGGATATAAGAAAAGGGCTACATGCAAGAGGATATAATGATCTACCGAAATCAGCTGCACCAATAAAATCTATTAGATTAATTTTTATTAATATATTCTTGTTCGAGAGTGGTTTAGTTTATTTAAAAACAAATTTGATCCTCTTTATCCTTTATCCTAAACTTTATTCTTTATAAACCTTCCAACGTTTCGACCCTCAGGTCATTCTCAAAGATACAGTCTGCTGTTTTAAGGTTGCAAATGTAAATGAAAGAAAGAAGAGAAGTGGATTGTAAAATTTTTAAATTTAAGAAGGAATTATATAGAAAAAGTTATATGGGACTAAGGCAATTAGCCTGCATTTTTAAGATTTTAAAAAAGATAATGACATCAAAATGAAGGTATCCTTGAGAATGAACTGAGGGTCGAAACATTGGAAGGTTTGTAAAGAATAAAGTTGAGAAAAAAAGGATCAGATTTGTTTTTAAATAAAATAAAATCTATGATCACTGAAGATAGCAAGAAGATATCATCTAAAAAACATTTTTTAGAAAACTGAACGGCTTTCATGGGAGCCTTCTCCAAATCAAGCTCGGAAAAGGTGACGAGGAGGCTTTAGGAAGTCTTCATTTCGGAGTTAGCAAAGTTAGAAAGGGACTTAGATTATATTTTGCATAAATCCTTC
>NW_027113898.1:383693-389307 GCF_000696795.3 Halyomorpha halys | reverse complement strand
AAAAAAACAAAAACAAAATTTATGTTTTTTAGCTGTTGACCACTTAATTAAACATATTGCCTGGTAGTGAAATTCTATTACTAAATAAAGATAATGTTTTTTTAATAATTTATTTATTGTTATTTACAACTGTACAAAATTATATACAACTAGTAAAATATCTATTGGATTTAAAATAAGATGATACCAACATGTGGGGAATCTACCTATTGATAGAAATCCAAAAACAAAGATAATTAAAATTAGAATAAACAGCCCAAAAAGGAAGAAAAAAACAGATTTAACTGTGTAACAAAACGCTTAGGTTTGTTATAAAATATAGAATAAGTCAAGTTTTTTATGATGATTTGTAAACCGCACGTTTTATTCGTTTAAAATCAATTGTTGAAACTTGGATCAATACTCGAGGGGTTATTTTTAATAAAACATACAAAAAAAAACCCAAGTGTTAGACATTAAAAATTGAAATTTTAAAATATTGATTTATAACCTTTGATATTTTTTTAATGGAACAATTTTTTTAAGCACAATCCATACCTGAGTTGTGACTGGTAAATGAAAATTGGCTTTGATTAATATTTTTCTTGTTATGAAAGAATATTTCCATTAAATTTTCTCGGTAATTCGTAACGTTTCGACTCACGTCAATGTTCAATCTCAGTTATTGTTGTTTGAATGTTCAATTATTGTTTGCACTTGATAAAGCCAATTTCGTTACCCGACAATAAAGTCCAGAAGGGAATCAATCATATATCCAATCATAATTGTTAACAGTGATTAAAAATCGATGCAGCTATATTTATATCAATTAAACAGGAGATTCTTCGAAAAGATATAATGCAGAAAGTAATTATATATATATTGGTGCATTTTATTAGTGAGATATTTGTCCAGAATTAATGTTTGTTATTAATCAAAGGAACAATTTCATGGAGCAATAATTATCCTGTTCGATGTATTATTTTATTAACATCTTAAAGAAGGAGTATTATATCTGCAATATATCGGATGTAATTGACGTTTTAGATTCTAACCACAACGTTATTAATACGATGCGAATAACGTTAATTTTTAATAACTCTAAATGTGGGAACAAATCTCTAACAAATGGGAATTTGTAATTTTCTTGGGGAGGAGATTAGAAGTTCCCATTTGTTTCATTATGAATATTTAACTTACCAAAAAAGATCTTAATTATACCCCCAATATTCATAATCTTTAGTTTAATATATTAAAGCGTGTTGAATGTAAAAACTCATGTTAAACGGAGAAATATTTCCTTATTTTACCATATTAAAACTATGTAACATATAACATGGTTGAGAGTCTGTTACTAGGTCTGTCAAACGGAGAATGGCGTCACGCAACAGACCAGCTGTGTTCGCCACTTTGTTTGCTGAGTTAGGTTACTTGCTCATAGTTTGTGTTTTGATTGTGTTAGTATTATTTGGGATATTTTTATAACTAATAAAGCAAGGGATGGCAACAATAATAATGTAAAGACAGTTGTCAATTAGCTCATCTTCTTCTCCTTCCTCACAAGTTAGAAGATCGACAAGTCACTCAGTGGCCAAACATTCACACAACCTCTACTTGTCACTCACTTTAGGCATGTTGTAATAAATTACTTTAATCAAAACTTAAAAGTAAACAATAATATGAAATTTTGGAAGGAAAGGTTATAAAAGAAGCTACTCAGAAAATCTGTTAGGAGCTCTTATGCATTTAACACTTAATATGACTTTAAATTGGGCTGCTCACAATCCTATACTTTTAACATTTAACATAGTAAAACATTTTACATTTAACGAAACATGATGAATACCCATAATATATTGATGATACAAATTTTTTTTTGTTTTATCAAACCAGGTTAAGCAAATCTTGTGGTGGTTATACCATGTATTTTCTTATTTGTTGTTTGATTATATATTAAATAATTAATTCAGGTTAAACTATTGTGTAATTTACAGTGTTTTTTTCATTTTTTTTGTTACTATAATTCAGATTCTATCCGGAAATAGTTTAGGAAGCGAAAATCGGTCAATTTATTTTTTTTAAATATTTCAACATTAAAAAAAAATTACAGGCCCATCAAAAGTTTTTCAAAGCAATTAGGAAAGTGAAGAAGTAAGTTAGCAGCGTTAATTTTTAATCTTTAAGTTAGATCATTCTTGAAAGGTTTCGTGTCAGGGAAGGTGCACGATCAATTCAGATAACGAATGATCAGAGGGTCAAAGGCTGACGATGGTGGGGGGAGATGGTAGGGGGTGAGAGGGATAGGGAGAGAGTGAGAGAGACTTAACCCCAAAAGAAGTCCATCAGTCTCTTATTATCGTTTGTTTATTTTACTTTCCTTTGATAGAAATATTGCGTCAAACGTTCCCTACAATCTCAACCCCACGTTGTCAGCTTGACACGAATTTGTCCTGTCGACTTATTTATTTCAATACAAAAATACATTTAAATACAATTTATAAATATTAAAAAACAGAGCCGATTCAGTTTTCTTTACGAAAATTAAGATTATTCGTTGGCTTGGAGAAGAAATACTAAGATTATTTTTAACCCTCCCCATTTTTTTTTCTCACAGGGGTAAGTGTGAATTACCTCACAATGTTGACTGTCTCTGTCACAAAGCTCTTAAATATCTTACGAATTGATAAATAAAAAAAATTGATTTTGAACACTTAAGAGGTGATACAATAGTTGCGAAAAGATTTTTATTTTAATCTAAAAAATGAAAATTACGTTATTTTCCATTGAGATCCAAGAAGAGCAGTTATGATTGAAAAACAAAGAAGATTAACAACTTTGTTTCAACAAGTTTTTGTCCATTTTTTTAAATTAAAAAAAATAAAGACCTCAAAAAAGAAAGTAATTTTTGTCTACGGATCTTTGGAATCTTGCCAAATTTAAATACAATGTATTTATTTTTTCCTTTGAAAGGCGTTCCAGTATATTCTTATGATAATTTGTATAATTAAAACAGTAAAAGAAGGATTATAACTATTGTGTTAACACTATTGGTGCGGTAGGGCCCCACATGAGGTACTTCTGTCATTCCCTAGCGACTGGTTCCTGGCTCCCGCACATGTTCCCAGGTTTTCCCTACTAGTTCTATCATATCCTCTATGGTAGAGACTATTTCTAAACAGATAGCTGGAGTTGATTTCTAGCTTCGAAACAATTCATTTCGCTGTTAAATCTACCAACCCTATCTCGTAATATTTAAATTTGATCTCATATGAAGTATTTTCACTAAATCATGCCCGCTTTAAGATTAAATAACAGTTTGTACGCCGAGTCTGAAAAAGAGGCACTTTATTCATTAATGATGAACTTTTCATTGATGCATAAGCTAAGCAGAAATTTCATTTATTGTTTATATTTTGTTAATATTAAGTAGTTTATTAATATAATATAATTATTTTAATTATAATTATTAATTAATATTAATATAATTAGTTTTGTTAATATAATTAGTTTTGTTAATATAAAGTAGTTCTGCAACCAACTGACTCTCAGTTGGTAGCAGAACTTCATTTTTATCAGCCCTGACGAAACCCTGCAAAGTGGGCCGAAACGTTGGTACGTTTTCTTTTGCTATATTGATACCTTTTTGACCGCCATCCGGACTATCTTCCTCCAATCTACTCCATACGTTCAACTATATTCTCCAATAAAGTAGTTTATTTTTTATTTATAATTATAATTATGAACTTCATTGGACGTACAATTTTATTTTTATTTTTATTTCAAAGAAATAATAACAATAATATTAAGGGAAAAATTCATAAATTCAAATAAAATTATATGCCCAAAAATAAATGAATTAAAAATATAAATGAGTACAAACAAAAAAATAAATTTCACTATACAATTGAATTCTTAGTCAAAATAAAAATCTATTTATGTTACTTAACAAACGTCTTTCACTTACAACCCTATTTTGAGATGAATATAATCTTGTTTTGAGAAAGGAAATTGACAATACTTCAACTTACTGTACACTTCATACTTATCTAAGTATAAGTAAAATCTGACTTTTGTCATTGCAGCCATGACCGTTTTAATTATCAAATCATTTCATATTGTATACACATTTTTGGTTTCATATTGCTAATAATTAAATTTAGTTTATTTTTTTTTATTTATTTATTTAAAGTAATTTACAAATGTATAAATAATAAATACAATAAGTAAATCTGTGGACTGTTTCATTTGCACTTGAAAATCTTGGGAAGGAACTACCAGTTGGTACTTCAAGCATTAATTAAATTAGAGGGTCCCGTGCCCATCTCCTTTTCAGACGCCTCGGAGGATTATCGGGGATTGTTAAGGATGAGAGATTAAAACTAATGGGTTAGGATGTATAAGGAGTTTGGAATGAAAAGACGCATATCTGTTTTGGGCCAGATCTGCAACGAATGGGATGTTAAGGTCTTTGTGGATGAGTTTATTTGTACACGTAATAAGGAGCATCAAGGAATTTACGTAGGATTGTAAGGATTGGATGCGGGAGGAATTTGATGGCTTGGTAGAGGCCCAGAGCTCAATTCCGTATGTCCAAATTGGTCTGATTATCGTAGTGTTTAATAATTTTTTGTAGTGAATGGGAAGCTTAGAGCGTATGTCAAGAAGGTATTGTACCAATCGAAATCTACGAGCAGTTTCTTGTCGTTTCAGTCATGTATGTGGATTCCATGGCTTTTGTCAAGATGGAGTCTTAAGTATCGAATCTGTTCAACAGGTGTTAGTGGGCTATTTAGAAAGGATACTGTCGGACAGGAGGGTCGAGGTTTACGACGGAGAGTAAAGATGATCTGGTGGGATTTGTCAGGACTTATTTTGATTCTCCAGTCTTGACACCATTCTTCAATGGATATTATGTGTGCCTGCAGTGTTTGTGATGCATTTGTAGGGTCGTTGCTTACAGACAGTATACATGTGTCATCAGCGTACATTGTTAGGACTCTCTTAGGGTGGGTTGGGATGTAGTTTATCATTTTAAATGAAAAATAAAAAATATTTTGAAAATTCGGCATTTAAACCCTGTCAAATTATAACCTAATTTAGATATAATTTGGTCTAGATTCAAATTGAATATTCATTTCATTTTTGATATATTTATTATTTGTTCTACATTTATTTCAAGAGGTTTTTATTACATTTGAAAATGAATCATCGGTCTTATCATAGAATTTTCAAATAATTATTCATTTTTTATCATTTTACTCCTTTATTATCGGTTATAATGCAGATATTAATGCAGGGTAAACTAGCGTCTCTTTTATTCATTAATGCTCTAATGAAACAAAAGTATAAATTTCATAATACGGTTGGATGATTAAAAATTAATTATAACGAGAGTCTAAATTTAGTGCATGCAACCCACTTTTAAGGTATACCTGATCAAATTCAATTTAATCAATTTTTTTATGGAATGAAATAGTTATGTTAAGATATAAGTATATTTATCCCATAGCCTATAATGAAATAATAATAATATTATTATTACCCTCCCCATTTTTTTTTCTCACAGGGGTAAGTGTGAATTACCTCACAATGTTGACTGTCTCTGTCACAAAGCTCTTAAATATCTTACGAATTG
>NW_027113898.1:382806-383643 GCF_000696795.3 Halyomorpha halys | reverse complement strand
ATAAAAATATTCAATTTAAAAATAACAACGATAGCCCTGTTAGATCTAAAAATACAGTAATAAACGGTTTTTTTTTGTCATCAATCATTTCCTCCAATTATGATACAGGTGAGATTACAACCTGTAGTATAAAACAAACATTGTGTACCGGAGATAAAATTTGTATGTATTAATTAAAAGCTACGGGAGAAGAAAATATTTGCTGTTCGAGTGATTGACAGTGATTGGGTTGTTTCTGTTGACAGACTTGGACAATCTCCAACCTCCGTTCGGCTAATGAATACCTAATTTATTAAAGATTAAAAGAGAATTACTAAGAATAAAAAATAATAAAACGATGTCCGACGTTATTAATTAACTTAGCTGAGTTATTACCTTAATTAAGCAGACCAGGAATTCCCGTTTAAAAAGAAATAATATTTTAAAAAAATTGAAGAAATATAATGAAGCGAAATTTTTTGCTTAATAATGTCAGTTTATTTTCTAAATTTAATTAATTCAATACTAAGAATAATGAATTCTCCACCCAATTTTAGATAAACTTCCTTTTTATTTTCCTCTTCATTAATGTTTTTAATACCTGACATTATGAGTTTTATAAAAACCTAAAATAAAAGTAAGCAGTACGATTTATACTGTTTTAACGATTACATTACATCGGAACTTGTTTTTGATGCAGCTCACTGATACTATTCAGTAATACTTAAGGACAGACAATATTTCTATATAGGATTTTTTGTAGTGAATGGGAAGTTTAGAGCGTTTGTCATGTAAGTGTTTTAGCAATCGGAATCTACGAGCAGTTTCTTGTCGTTTCAGTATTGTGTGTGGATTCCA
>NW_027113898.1:376082-382191 GCF_000696795.3 Halyomorpha halys | reverse complement strand
AGAGAGAGAGAGAGAGAGAGAGAGAGAGAGAGAGAGAGAGAGAGAGAGAGAGAGAGCCTCCCTCATTTACGCAATTTCAGTTTCATACTAATTTTCGGTTTTGAGCTGCCCCTCTACATACAGGACATTTTGCGAGACTGTGTTTTTTTTTTGGAATAAGAACACTTTAAAAGGTGTAATTCCACTGGAAACCAAGAATTGTTCACATGATTTTTCTTACAATACATTTCATATATGATTAAACAAATGCCAACGAAACCCTTCAGAATCTTTATCTGCTAATTTTTTATTTTGATAACAGTTTACACTAGCGTTTTACTAGCATTCGAAGCATACAAAATAACCTTTTCAGAGAATTATAATCTAAAAATAACTAGACTTATAAGCCAAGAGACCATAAACGAAAAAAGGATTTGTTGTGCTTTGATGGGATAAGCCGGGGATAAAACAATAGGGGGGCGATGGTTAGTGAATCCCAAATGACCAAACTAATTGGGAGCGAGTCCACCCTCGGAGCTAATGGTCAGTTCCTCTCATGAATAAAGACATTGAGTCCCCTCCCTCAAGGCCCCTTTCTTACAATCTCTTTGGATCATTTATGTATTGCCGGATAGATATCATCTCTCTGTTAAGTTTTACTCTCCAATAATTCACAATATGCTTCTCCGTTATTCTTCCATTTACTTATTCTCACTTTATTTATAGAAAAGATGTTTTTCAAATAAATTAAAAACATTAGTTATTTTTAATATTTATATTATTTTTAAACAGAGGATACCTTCCAGGCGGACTAAACCCCATTTTACAATTTTTTAAAAATATTTTAACAATATTTATTAAACTAAATGGTTCCAAACCTACATATATTTTAAAAATAAATAATCCGGATCCCAAACCCACTCATCGCATAGTGTCTTACCTTTTTTATTTATTACTTAAATTGTTTTCTGGTTTACTATTCTGCAATTTAGAATCACCTTGTATAAATAGTTATTTTAGCTTACGTTTCCCATTAGAAAAAAAATTGAATTACTAAAAAACACAAACCATGAATTTCCTATTTTTCTGTGCGGCTTATTTTTTTTTTAACTTTGAAACCTACTATTATGTCATCCAGATTTTACGGAATTTTACACCATACCTAAAACTGATTTCACATCACCCTTTTTGGCAAATTTACAACAATCTCAAAATAATCTTTGAAATCATTTTTACTAAATGTAAATTTCTTAAATATTAGTCTCCCTCTTAAAAACTTTTTAAAGTAGAGTATGATTTATGGAAAAACAAAAATTTTTTTCCGTATTGTGAGGCCTCTTACCTAATATGTAGTTAAACTAAACCACATTCTTTTAAAGGTATTTTATCAACTTTACGATAGCGCAATTGGATATCCATTACCTTCACTAGTTTTATAGTTTGCTTGCTATTCAGCAAACAAAAAAGTGGCACATTTAAAATATTGCTCAGGATTTACGAGATATTTAATATTTGGTACATATGGAGAAAACCTACATGCTTATATTAATGGGGGAAAATAATGTCCAAGCTGCAGTACTGTAAGTTTTATTTAAAAAATAAAAAAAGTTATCTGTTTAAAGCTTTCAAAATAAAGACGTCTTCTGTCAAGTCGTTTTTTTCGCAAAAATTTTGGAAGTTATTCAGCTACTGAGATCCTATTCATGAATATGAAAAAGGTGTATTAAATCGAAATTGAACGCGAGTGGTGCTTAGCAAGTAAGTAATAATATATATTTACAATAAAGATGTGAGAAAAAAAAATGATCTTTTCATTCTTACTGATTCTTATGTCACACGCTTTCTAAGAGGAAATCTTAAGTATTCCATTGAAAGCAGAAGAAACTCTGAAAGCCAAGGGGGACGCACCTGATTGAATGCAAATCTAATGAATGAAAATATTGTAATGAATTGGAAATGTGAGGGATTGGATTATGGGGAGGAAGGAGGGGGGAGAGGGTCTTGATTCCGCTTATTTATTCAACTTGGAATGGGCTTGAATTTCTAAATAGGGGTCGTTAGGTATGTTAAATCCTGCCTTTTCCAATCGGCTCGTCTTAAATTTTATTTAAAGGAAGTGCGACTCTTGGCATTAAGGCGAGGTGAGCTAGTACAGGGTAATCACATCGCCTTTGATCACTTCTAGAAGCAGTCCTTTGAAATGTTAATCGGTGAAGAAAGATCGCGAAGACAGCTTCTTATTCATGGAGTAAGCCCAACAGCGCCAAAGGGACCGATCGAGTGGTCAACTTCAACAAGTGCTCCGTGCATGTGCTTGAGCACGAACAATCTTTGACATTTTTACGAACTTTAGATCAGCTGCTTCTGTGAGGACAGACGGCTAAAATTAACATGACAAGAGTTTTCGTAATCAATATAATAAACAGAGGCGTGATTATATATTTCAATTTTCTTGGGGAGATCAGTGGTTTTGAGTATGGTAGTAGTTTCGAGTATTCCATCATAGAAAATCCAGACTAAAACCAGATATAACCATCATCAGCTATAATCCAATATTATGTCGTCATGTACGAAACTAAAATAAATTTACAATAATTCCAAAACAAGGTCCTAAGAATCGCAGTTCCTTACCTTATAATAAATAATCAATTACATTGTGAGATACAACTAGAATCCATAGATGTATTCTTAAAAAAACATCATAAAAAGTTTCATTCTCCGTTTAAAGCGAAGTGGCTGGCAACGTAGGAAATCTTTTTTTTTTAAATTATTTATTTATTGTAATTTACAACTGTACAAAATAATACAATAGGTAAATATGTAGTATGTTTCATATACACTTGAAAATCTTGGGAAGGAACCTCCCATTGGTGGTACTTCAAACATTAATTTAAACTAGAAGGTCCCGTGGCCATCTTCTTTTCAGACGCCTCGGAGGATTATCAGGGATTGTTAAGGATGAAAGATTAAGAATTAATGGGTTAGGATGGTTAAGGAGTTTGGAATAAAAAGACGCATATCTGTTTTGGGTCAAATCTGCAACGAATGGGATGTTAAGGTCTTTATGAATGAGTTTATTTGTGACGTAATAAGGAGCATCAAGGATTTTGGATTGTAACGATTGGATGCGGGAAGAATTTGACGGTTTGGTGGAGCCCCAGAGCTCAATTCCATATGTCCAAATTGGTCTGATTATTGTTGTGTATACTAATTTTTTATAATGAATGGGAAGTTTAGAGCGTTTGTCATGTAAGTGTTTTAGCAATCGGAATCTACGAGCAGTTTCTTGTCGTTTCAGTATTGTGTGTGGATTCCAAGTAAGTCTCTTGTAGGAAATCTAAATTCATTTTGAAACCGGGCCTATTGCAAGACATTCTACTATAAACTCTATATTCATCTAGTTCTTATTAATATAATTAATATTTTTCTTTCGTTTCTCAAACTATGCTTACATCTTGTAAGTCAGTAATTCATTTTATAATTTTTATAAATACTAAAACACCTAGTTGTTTTAATTTTAAATTCTCCAACCAGAAGACTCGTCCCCATGCCTCCAGCCAGCAGTCTTCCTCTTAAAAAGTTCAGTCAGAAGTGTCTAAATTTATCCTATCCGTAAATCAGTCAGACTACGCCCTCTTGTTCAAAGAGGGCGGAGTTATTCTGGTTTCTTCTTTATTCCTCTTCTCTAACCCTTGTAATCCGCCCTGAAGATTCTTGATGCACTGGCCAAGAGACATAATGCACTGATCTTAATTATTTTTTTATTCATTCAAAATTACATATTTTATGTTCTCTCTCCCGTGTTATTGCATTTTCTCTCTGCTTTTTGAGAGAAAATTTAAAAATAACAATCTTTAGAAAATAAAAAAATAATTAGCTAACTATAGAAAATAATTATTTAAATATTTTATTTATTAAGTAGCAAATTATTTAATGTTTTAGGAAATTAATAATCTAAGGAAATATGGATTATTACTATCTGGATTGTCAATGAATTAAATAAAATAAATAAAAACAAATTTATATTTCAATTTGTTCACGTTTATATATCTATATTTACCGGATAAAAACTAATAAATAACCAAGTAGGCAACATTATTTTCACCAATAAAAAGCTAAAATATTATGTATTCGAAAACAATAAAGATAATTAAGTACACTTATTTTGAAATTCTATCATTTGTCTAATCGATATATTCTTGCATCCCACGCGTAATCAGCTGTTATATTAAATTCAACAGACTCATAGGCGGAAAATAAGGAAAAAATCAACAAAAAGTAATAATTTAAAAAGTTTCCTTCATCCACACTATACAAATATATCGCATGAATAATTCTAAAACAAGAAGTCAAATTTCTATTTAATTTCATACATCGTTCGATTCAGTGTATTTTTTGGGGGTAAATCGCATAGTTTTTATTAATTTATTTTGTATAAAATTGCAAATTTTTGTTGTTAAATTAGATAATTTCATCAAAAAAATACGTTTTTATAATGGTTATTATATTATCTTGGAAATTAAAAATCCTTAAAATTCTATCTATCCTTTATTGATTACTTAAATAACGTTTTGGATTTAGTTTCATTTTCAAATCGATTCCATGTGTTAGTACACATATTAGTTTGTCTATAATTTGCATCATACTAGAATATATTTCCTCGTTCCTTGGCGGTTGTAATCAAGTCACTTGTTCATTAACACACTAAGCTCTCTAAGCTCAAAGTCGTCAAATTAATCAATAAAGGATAGTTGAAGTTTAAATTTCCCAGAAATCATCATATAAAAGGCAATTTCTATTTAAATATCAAAAGATCAAACATTTATAACAGAATCCCATTTTTTTTTATTATATATATATTTGTGGATCTAGAGAATTATTTAAACAAATAAGACTTAATTAACAATACTAAATATAAATAGACTAGAGAAGAGAAGGGAAAGAAATTTATTCATCCATGCTGCCCAAATACATCGGGTTGCTACCATACACAGCATACTGATCAATCCGTGATTGGACATATATAAATTACATATTTTTATATGATACAATATAATAGAAAGATAACATTTTTTTTTTCGGTGTATTCTTTTACAATTAATACCAGTCTACAAACTAAATAAAAGCTTTTCAATTTATTCCTTTTTTTTCTTTCCCCTCCATTTTACAACCCTTATTTCATTTTATCAACAAATTCCCCTATCTAGCAAATATTAGAATATCAAAAATAATAAAGTAGTAAATAAATAAAACAACAAATAAGATATGCGATGCATAACCGACTGGCTACTCGTTAGAAAGAACAGTTACGTTCAGAAAAACCAAAACCCACACTTACATCTCTCCATTTCACCCCTATTCAGTTATGGCACAAAACTTGATTTAGTTACATCTCATCAATGTAGAATACATTATAATAAACAAATGTAAGTAATGTTTTAAGTGTGATAGTTATTAATCTTGATTTATACTTTGTACGTTGTAGTATTTGTTAAAGTTGAAGAAATTCTTTGATCTAAAAAACAGGTTTTTTTTTTCATTTTGGGGCAAGCCTATGCAAACACTAAACTTGTGAAACGTGGTCTGAATGTTGCTGTCTTATTGACTGATCCTTAAAGTGTGTAACGTTATATCACCATTTTTGCAACTTAATGGAATTTTGGCCAATTTAAAATATTATTTTCCAAAAACATAGGGTAAACTGTTTCTTGGATGTTAGTGCGTGACTATATCTACATTAGGATTTCTAAATATTTTTACTATTAAAAAAAAATCCAACAAATTATTTATTTTAAAGTTTTCATTCTGTACAGAAAAATAGTAGTGACATATTTTTTTCTTAACAAAGTTCCGAATCTTCTTCATCAAAATTAAATTATCAATACATAGCCTTGCTACGTATTCTATAGCAGAGATCGGGATGCCAGGATAACCACTGTGGGAAATTATGCAAATATAAGTTAATTAATTAATTAAGATTGAGTCCTGTTAAACTCTTATTTATTAATCTCTCAAAATTATTATTGAATTTCTTTCCAAAGAATTTTTGTGTTTACTGGTATACCAATTGTATATCTTTATATTTATAAAATATTGTTACCATAGAAAATATATAATATAATAAGGGGTG
>NW_027113898.1:364588-375952 GCF_000696795.3 Halyomorpha halys | reverse complement strand
AAGGAACAAAGTGTTTATTTACATTTGAGTTCCATTTCTGAAGAGCTCTCTAGCTTCCCTAGTTCGGTCTTTTTATTTTTGTGTTCTGTCCTGATCAGTTTTCCTCTCTTCCGTAGAGGCACTTCCTTTTCTGAATCTGATTACTCATTGGTTGTCATTAGCTGTGACCAAGAAGAATACGTCACAAGGGGATACAAGTGTGTATAAACTATAACTGACCTGTGTATCGACAAAGCCAGCAGGTCCCTTCAACTTGTATCCATTCACCAGCTTTAAAAGTGTCCCTCTGTTGACAGGTATCCGACCCGGGATAGGTATCGGCATATATAGTAAACACTTTAATAACATCGCAAGGGTTATTACATATCATCCTACTAAAGTAATTTAAAAAGTATATATATATAGCCAAAACTTGCTATGAATCACTTTAAATAATTTAGGTGTTATATATACGATTTTTTTCACTTTTTAGGTTCTAACTGCCTCATTTGGAAAATTTTGAGCTTCATACTGCTCGTATTTCGTATATTAACGAAAATCCGTCCTCTATCAATAAAAAACAAAGGCTGAACGGATGTTTTATATTTTTAAATAACAAGTAAAGTTACTAATACAGATTGAGTTTTTTTTATTTCTAATAGTGTTAATAAATATTATAATTTGCCCTGCAACTTTTTTCCACCTTGTAGATGGAACCTATAAAATGAAGATAAGAGTTTACTTCAGTAGGTTTCAAAATATTCAGGAGGCTTATGACGAAACTTTCAATTGTAAGTAGGCTATTTGCTTAATACCTCTTGAATTGCAAAGAAGTTCGAAAAGTTTTTTTTTGGCTTAGTGTTGGATAAAATAATATAATATTGGTTGTATGAAGGTGTAAGGTCTCACATTTTATATTTTATTGATCAAATGCTCAGTTTCAAAGCGTTATCAGCTTGGCAAAACCTCAGATTTTCAGCTCTGATAAAAATAACGTAGAATTTATTGGGAAATGTTTACTTTTATGGAATCAAAACTTTTAGTAAATAATGGATACAAAATAATTAACTTTCTACTTGTAACAAAACGTAATTTTTACAGATATTTGATTTTACGTACATTATTTTGAGGGCCGGTATAAACCTACTTTTGAAATTTTCAATAACTTAATTAAACATATTCAGTAAGCTCAGTATGAAGTTTTATTCCGTTTTTGTGAAATTGATGAAAATTATTCAATGTTTTGGATCGATTTTTATATTTTATAATGTATGAAAATTATGTAGTTGAGCTATAGCCAATTATTTTTAATTTAAAATTTCTTAATTTTTTTTTAATATGACCATTGACAAATTCATACTGAATAAATGATTTTTTTTACACAATATTATGTTGATTATCGAACTCAAAAATTGTGTAGAGTAAAATATTACAACAGTATTACCTACAAAAAATGCAATAAGTAAATGTTATGTGAAGCCGGGTAACAATGACACGATACAGAAGTGTTGAGGATCTACCCATTGAATTCCAATAAAATTTCCATATTAACAGATCTCTAAGTCATTTTTTTTCAGACGCCTCGAAGGATCATCAGAATAATACACCATTGGAAGGTTTGACATCTGATTTGGACCAAACCGGAAAATTTTTGAAACATTGATGTCGATATTGATTTTAATTGGAGTTCTGGCAATGGTCAGATTCTCCACTCAAGTTGAGTGTTTGCGGCTTTAGCGCACTTGCTCAGCCTCCACTGGCTCATTACCAGTGATGCGGCGAGAGGGATACGCTGGGATCTCTTGAGCTCTGCTCTACCCCTCACACGTGGGGGATAGAGTGGGCTCAGGGATCCTCAGGTCGATTGTGTAAATATTGCATATATTATTTTATCATTTCATACAGACAGTTTGATTATGTTCATCTTGTCTATTCTTTTGTTTGTATATATTTTAAGAGTTTTTTATTTTTATTTGTTTAAATTTTTTATTTATTTATTTTTATTTTAGTATGTATGAGATCATTCATCAATATTACCTATTGCCCACAACTGTGTGGCAGATTGTAATATCTATCAATAAATAAATCTATCTAGTAGTACAACAACCCAAAAAAAATATTGATTTTATTTGTGATGAAGTAAGGAGCGTTGAGGATTTTATTTTACAATTTGGATTGTAAGAGTTAAGAAACGCTATTGTTATTGATAGTGTTTAACAACTAATGTTATAAACCTATTAAGGTTTGTGGATCAGAGAAAATGGCCTTTTCTTTGTCTCTGAGCAAATCATAAGTCATCTCACCTTCATGCAAACTGTCATTTCACCAGATACCTGCATATTTCCAACTATTTTATGTTTAATATATGTAAGTCAGTTCCCACAGACACATAGCATCCTTCCTTCTTTAACCTTTTTCCCTTTCTTGCTTAGATCTGATTGATTACTCCTCGCCCACGCAACCCTATGAATCTACGATATTATTGGGCTTCCTTAAAATCTCCTTCTCCTAATTTTAAGATATCCAATTAGATGAATTCTCTTTGTCCCCCACATCTTACCTGTAAAAAATTTGATTGGACATTCTATTCTTCCTATCATTCCTCTGGACATTCTATCCTATTCTTCTTTTTATGTATATATTTGTGGCTTGAGGGTCAGAAGAGCACAATAGTTGCTAGGCTTAATATAGGCCCTCAGCTGAGTTTTTCCTAGTTTGTAAGAAGTTAGTTTCAATGTTGATGTAACATTGTATTTTACAATAAAAATTGAATCTTTAAATCTTTATTTGACGTAGAGTTTCTTAATTTAAGGAAGTTTAGTGAAACAGCACCTTCATAATAACTTTTAGTCTTATTATTTATTTAATTATTGATGGGTTACTAATTAACTATTAATTACAAAAACTTTATATATAGACATATATAAAACAGAGAATATAGAGAAAACCAGAAATTTGTAGATTATATTAGTGCATGTATCGTTTCTGCGTAGTTCTTCAACAACAGAAATGGTATTCCAACGATTTTGACCGTCAATGTAACTATATTTAAAACTAGGAGAAAAAAACAAAAAACTTTTTTCATGGCTTAGAATTTTTATTAAAAAGAAATTGAATTAATGTATATAATTGTTACTCTAACAGCTCTGCGATAAAACAAAAATACTGCAACCTTTGACAAAGTATAATCGCGTGCCGCAGGGCGAAATTCAACAGCCTGTCTAATTACTCAAATGGTATAATATTCTTAATGTATTGCAGATATAAAATTTATGGTGGTTGTCTGAATTGTGGTCGCAATGTCAAAGTAAACAATATATAATTACCCTGGGACTATTAACCCCACTGTCCTACCACTCATCCATAATTGGGCCAGACTCGATATAGCCATACCATTACCCTCAGTGTTTCATTCCCTAACAGAAAGTCACGAAACATCCACTCATTAAATTATTGTTAAAGTTGTGATTATTTTATTTATAAAAAATATCGAATTATTTTTTAGATCTATAAAGTGGGTACCCTTAATTGAGGAAAATACAGGCGGCTGGGTATGATCTTAAAAAAAAAAACCCATCTCCTTGCAAAACAGTTGTTTTAAAAATAGTACTTCCTAACAAAATTCATGGGCTGTTGTGGTTCACATTATTATTATTTGATGAGTAAATTGAAATTTAAATGTTAAGTTCTAGTGGCTTGTATTGTTTGTGAACAGATAAGCCAGCACTAAAATTGCCGTTAAGTTCCACTTTTCTATTACAGTTGTAGCGAGAGGAACAAAGAGTTAAAATAATATCCACTAGAGCGCAGCACCTCGAGCCGCACCGAACCTCTTAAATCTCTCTGAAGAAAAGTTTTTAGGTCTATGTTTTGTATAATCACTATAACTATTTTATTTTGTGCATACCCTCACACGTGGGGTGGTTTTTTCATAGAGTGGGCTCAGGGATCCTCAGGTCGATTGTGTAAATATTGTATATTAGAGTGTAAATGTGACTAGAGACGATATTATTTTATCATTATGTTACTTTATTTATATGTTTTTCATACTGATAGTTTGATTATGTTCATTTTGTTTATTCTTCTGTTTGTATATATTTTAAGAGTTTTTTTTTTTTATTCATTTATTTTATTTTGGTATGTATGAGATCATTCATCACTATTACCTATCGCCCACGACTGTGTGGCAGATTGTAATATCTATCTATAAATAAAAAAGTATTATATATGTATATATATATAAAAAAATTGTGCATAAGCGTCATTATGTAGAGTTTTAATTTTGCGAGGATCTTCTTACTGTCCCATTTCTTTTGAGAAAGGATATGCAGAATACAGATTTCCTCTGGGGTGATATTTTTAGTAAATTTATTAACAGAAAATTCAGACCTCATTTACTTTTTTTTCTCTCACCCTGAATATTGGAGTATTTATACCTTATATTGTTAAAAATTACATTTATTCCACATTGAATGTTACATATACAACAAATATTGTTTCTATAGAATTTCATTAATTAATTTAAGAAGAGTTTATCAATAGACTAAGAATGTCATTTTTGAATAATGACAGCTGCTTTAAACTGTAGGAATTGAAAGAAATCCTCAAACGATACTAGGAGATAACGTCAAGAACCCAGACGAAATAATCGAATTTCTTCTCCAAAATAATATTTTTAATATAGTGTAACAATGTACTAAAAACAGTCAAAAATATAAAGGATACTATATACTCCATTTAGTGTCCATAAAAAGATTAACCTTACCACATCGCGTCAACCATTAGGCCCACGCCAGATTCTTCACTTCTTCATCCGCTGGTGAGGGAAGGAGCTCCATTCAAATCGGCTCATTACAAGAGGAGACCCAATCGGAAAGGGAATAAATAACCGACGGAGAAGCGGCGATACAGAAGGCACTGGAAGAAGGGTCGGCCCACTTCCTCTCTTATCGCGTCTCGCGCTATCGCGACAGGAAATAGCGCCACCCGCACCGCTAACCCACTCCACCTCCCGACTTTTTTTCTTTATTTTTCTTCCTTTTTTTTTCCCCCGAAATGGAATTCTTGATATTGCAAACCTCTTCTCATTACCCGACCTCGGTCGTTCCCGGTCTGTTCTTGCTGGGAAATAGTTTTAAATACAGCCAGCCAAAGCCATACTTTTAACTTAGAGTTAGAATATCTTAAAAGAAATAAAAAAAAATCTCGCTTACCACAGAGCCTAATCTTCGAAAAAAATATTTTTTGCTGGCCACTGAAGTTCATTTCAGATGGAACGACTGGAATGTAAAAAGAGATTTTAAGACTTTCTGACGAACACTCCATCGCACAGTGGGACGAAACGCTCGCTTCTAATGTTATTGTTTTTTAACACAGATATTTACCTGTATATTAATTTCAAGTTAGATCATACTATATTTTATTTTTCAAATAAAATCGAATGTGGAAGTAATTTTGGTGGTACAATTAACGCGAAAGAAAAGAAACTATTATTATATTTTTCCTTAGTTAAAAAAAAAAGTGTACAACAAGTAAATATGAAACAAAAATCAGATACTCCCTAACTGGTATATGTTTTAATAGTTAAACAGAAAAACTTTACTCAACTACTGAAGATGATAAAGCAGTCAAATGACACAGGAAATATAACTTTAGACAATCCAACATATTGCTATTACCAAGGAATTTAATTTCTCCGACACAGGAAAATAAGGATTCACATTCTTCAATCTCATCAAGTCGCAACACATCAGAATCACAGACATCCACAAATATACAAGTAAATTTTTTAATTTTAAATTTTATTAATATTATTTGAAAATTCCTCCAACGGAAAAAATTGTTCGTAGTTGGATGTAATTATTATCTTACTTAATGCTTAAAGTAAAGCCCTACAAAGCCTATTTTATTTTGGAACGATATAGTACTTTTTCTGTCCACGACAAAAGGCTCATCTCTGAAAGCTATATCCAATTATAACCTTCTTCCGTCAATTTAAAAACCGACAAGCACAACTTAATTTTTATTTTATTTTTTCGCCCACTTTGTAACGTATTGTTTCACTTTTTAATCTTTTTCAAAAACATTTGTCCTCACCCTCTGATACGTTTCCTCTTTTTAACAGTTTTTAAATATACAAATACTTATAACTCATTGTCATCTTCCAGTAACTTCGTCATCCTTGTAACGTATTTTTAACGTGTTCTAACACCATTTGTCGTAACCCTCTTACACGCTTTCCTCTTTTAAATGTTTTCAAATTTTTATTTTTTATTTTTCAATGTAACGTTTCCTCAAATTACCTCGTCATCTTCCTAACTTTTTAATTCTGAGTCTGGTCGTTCGCGGCGCAGAGCTTATTAGGCTGTCTGATTTGCATCTAGCAGGTTCGTTTTATGTTTTCTTCTCTTTTTTTTCCTATCTTTCTTTTACCACTCCCCCTCCTTCTTTATTCTTTTCTTAATTTTCCTTACCCACGTTATTAGTTATGTTCACCATATATTATTATTGTTATGCTTTCTTTTCACTTTTTTTGTCTAACTTAACTTTGTTTCTTTATCTAATATTATGGTTACATATTTCATTAGTTACATATATCTTCATTTATTCAATTTTATTTTTTCTTTCCATAATTTTAATTTTTATATTATTAATAAACTAAAATATTCATATTCCTTTGCATTATATAACTTCAAATTTTTATTTGATTTTCTTAATGATGTTATTTTTACTTACTTATTCAATTAACCATATATACATTTTATTTTCCACTTCTTTCATCATTTTAATATTATTACTTTCATTCTGCACAATTATTTATTTTATGTCATTATGTTTATCTTTACTTTTTTATTTCTTGAATAAATTGGTTGATATTTTGTTCTTAGCCCACAAGAAGGCTAATTAATTCTAGCCGAAATGTCGGCATTATTAAATAAGTTATTCCAACTTATTTGTGTTATATTTTGACCACAACCTCCAACCATCTTCTCCTCATTACATTAAATTACCTAATAATTATTATTCCCCGAAAAAATTGTTTTGGCTTAGAAACATTTTGGAAATAATATTTCACTATATTAATCATTTACAAGGGAATGTCAATATGATTGTAACTCAGAGAACAAAAAAAAAAAAAATAATATCCAATTTTTTTTTTTTAAGGTGTGCAATTTTTGAACAGTTCTTAATATTTTACTAATATTTATTTTAAAAACATGCATTGGAATAACTCGGAAACTATGGTATACTTCAAAGCTGAAAGAACAAGTTATAATTACAGAAGTTAATAATAAAAAAATTCTTGGTTAGCTAATGTTCAATGACTATTGTGACTGTCTTGTTCCACGAAAAACGTTGATTTCTTTAATTTTTTAAATAAATAGGTGAAATCGACGATATTCACTAATATCGTTAAAACAATAAAAATAATCAAAGTACGCATTTCTGTTATATTTCTTATTCTTTTACACATTTATAATTTTTACCTGGAAAATTCCATTTTTCTTTTGTTAAAAAAAAAAGTCATACCCCGTCCATTGAATAAAGTCCCTGTACCCTCCTTAATCTCTGATTGCATATCTATCTCCGTTTTCTCTAACTTATTAAATCCTCTTGAAAGAATATACCATTCACAGCTTGACACCTTCCTTGAACAAAAGGCTGTGGATTTTTATGAGCACCTATCTTAATACGATAGTAAATTTAATAAAGTAATACGAATTACCAAATTTCCCAAATTATCCAATAAAAAATCTAGTTCTATCCTTAATTAGTTCTAACTCAATGATCCTATATCCTCCAAAACCAGTCAGCTTCTATTTACTTCCCTTTTATTATTACTGGCTCATTTATGGTGGATTATCAGGAAGGCAGGAGGTGAGGCTGAAGAGATTTAATAGTTTTCTAAGATTTATCTCCCATATCCCTGGACACTCCCATGTCTCCAGTTAGTATGCTAAATTTAAGTGGCTTCACCCTCTACTCTGTTAGTTATACTTTTTCTGTCTGTATTTCTTCAGAGCCTTCAAAACTAAAAATTCGGCACATATCCTTGAATGGTTAGCCTCCATTAACCCCCTGTTCTCCTTACATACAAGATCTCAATTAACAAACTTGTATTTTCCTTCTCATAGAACGATTTCCTTCAAAATATCGTTTATAATTCATGCTACCTCGTTATGGAATTCTCTACACACAACCATCCGGAAAACCTCTTAATTACTCTTTTTTAAACATAAATTATTTCTCCACCTTCTAAACTATTTCAGATCTGTAACAATGAAACGAGACGTATGATCTTTATTTATTTAAGTATTTAAATTTTTTTTAATCTCTGATTGTCAGTTATTTATGTTACGAGAATTTATAGAAATCAATCTTGAAACTTCAGCGCTTTAGTTTTTATTATTTTAATTGTTTTAGTATTTAGTTTTTAAATTATTACATGCCTGATGTCCCGGAAGAAAATTACATTTCAGTTTATTAATAATGTAAGATCATGTTATTTCATTATTTAAATTTATAGTAAAACCATCCATAAAGACCTTATTGTTCCATATGTAACCGATCTAGCCAGATATCAATCACTTCATAATAAACTCTCTAACCATCCAAACCCACTAGTTTCTAATCTTCCTAAGCTTCCTTTTCGGTTTCTGGCCATCATATAAAGCTCCAAAAAAGAAGATGGCTTCAAGATCTTTTAATAATGTAAAAAATGTTATTCAAGTAATACCAATGGGTAGTTTCCCTACGTGCTTGTATCAAACCATTATGATCTTTTACATATTTAATGGGCGTATTTTTATGTAAATACAGCTGTACATGTCAATAAATAAATAACTTATACAATTTATTGTAAATATAATTATTATTTTATTTTTTTAATAAATATATTTATAACAAAATTTCCTATATTACACAATATTTATAACATTTTGATAATGTATCATTTAATACCTCTTTCTATCTTTCAGTATCTAACAACTTTTATTTTATTTTATTTCTCCCAGACATGACCAATCTACAAAAAAATTTCACAAACTTAAAAGTTCTATTTATTGTAGTCAATATATACTTTTTAGTACCATCCCACCTACCAATAAAAAATATTTTCCTCTCGTGAAAGATGACCTGAAAATATTTCCTTAAACCTGTCCGTGACAATCTTGGAGGTTGTTGTGTAATAATATTGGATAACTGAAAATTATTATTGAAAGTTCTCCATACCTAAAATGACAAGAAGGGAATTATTTTTTTTTTTGTTTTTTAGGATCGACTACGTAATCTTGTAGCCATTTCTCCATCAATATGGTGGTTTTTTTTCTCTGTAGGTAGCAAGGTAATGAAAATTAAAACGCGTAGGTTACAACAGCGAAATTTCATTATAAGGTTTTTTATTTAATATAAGATATTTATGGGGAAGAGTGCCTGATAAGGGGTATGCGGTTTCCAGATATAATAAAGTAGCTATTGAAACCAAGCTCTTTTTCTAAAAAACTAAAAATAAAGGTAGCATTATATTTATATTAATTTATTTTGTTGAAGAGAATTAATACAATTTGCTACAAATTTATGGCAGTGAGTATTAGTGTTCAAATACTCATTCATAAAAAATATACAGAAATAGAAGAAGAAAAAATGTAAATAATAACAATTTATTAAAAGAAAAAAAGTTTTAAATAATAATAACAAAGAAATATATAAATAAAAGATAATATTATCTTGATTTGTATAAATAAAAATATGAATCTATATCAAAAGGATAAAAAATAAAATAATTTATGTACAAGACAAATAAAATTAAATTTAAGTAACAATAAAATAAAAAGGTATAATTAGCATATAATTCTCAAATTGTTAAGTTCAAAAACATTTTTTTTTTATTATACTGACTATGTAAAATGTTGTTACCATTAACTATATAATATAATAAGGGGTGGTATTGTGTAATATAATCGTAAATAAACTACATTAAGGAACAAAGTGTTTATTTACATTGATATTATTAAAGGAAATTATTATATAATTGAAGTGATTTGCCATAAAATATCGATTATTACATTATCACATAGTATATATACATCTCAATGAGCGCTGAGCTGGTTGATTGAGTAACGTGTCATCTTGTTTATAAAGGATGGCGTCTAGATCTCATAGCCGTTCTTAGGAGTTCATCTGGCCGTGGAGTTCCATTTCTGATGAGCCCTTCTCAGGACCTCTTCTCTCGCCCGTCTTGCTACTTCTGCTGCTTCTGTGTTCAATGCCTTTTTTTGCTGGTCAGATTCCACTCTCGTTCGTAGAGGCCTTATCTTTTCGGAACCTTATTTCCCATTGGCTATCATCAGCCACGCCTAAGAAAAATACGTTACAAGATGGTGGTACTCTTAGAAAAGTGTTTGGCGCATGTGTTGTTTATAATTGACCTGACTACCGATAAAGCCAGCAGGCAATACCTGTTTTTAATAGATTTGTTCAGGAAGGACCCTTTCACCTGTGCACCTTGGCCACCTGCAAAGTGCTCTTTGTTGAAATACTCGGCACAGATATGACAAGATATATGGCAGACTTATAATATTAATACTAGCCAATACCTTGATATATATCACATGAGTTTTTTCATGAGCACCAGAGCAGTTTTAGAGAAAACGTGTAAAATCGGTGATATGCAGTAGCACAAGTTTATTTTAGGAAATTCCGGTCACATCCTAGGTATATTCCAACCACCAATACGTGATTTCAGTTTTTAACTTCTTGTTTCTGGAGTAAGTTATTAAAAAACTTCTATTGACGCACAGGTCATTTTTCAAGACTTGGTTATTTAGACAATAAGGGCATTAAAACGTGAATTATCGTTGAAAATTCAGACTCATTTTTTTTGTACGATCACCATACTCTTCTTACTATATATATATTTATTGATATTTACAACTGTATAAAAAATACAACAAGTAAATTTGATCATAATGACATAATGATGATGATATGATACATCATGTAGAGAAACTACCCAGTAGTAGAATCCTAAAAACATTTTACAATATAAGGTCACGAGGCCATCTTCTTTTCAGGCGCCTTAGAGGATTGCCAGGAATGGAAGAGGAAGCTAGGTTAGAAACTAGTGGGTTTGGGTGGTCAGGGAGTTTTCTATATATTTTAAATATAGAAAGATGAAAATAAAAATGTATACTTTAAATGACTCAAATAAATCCAGTCAGTCATTTGTTTGTTTTTGTGTAATTGTATTTCTTAACGGTGATTTTGTTGTTATATCCTATTAGTATCTAGAACTTGGAACTAAATTGAATTTTAAGCGACAGCCCAATGTTGGACTTCAGTGAGTTTCAAATATTTATCCGAGTACTATTTACGGTTATATATATA
>NW_027113898.1:345636-364513 GCF_000696795.3 Halyomorpha halys | reverse complement strand
CCATAAGATTAGTAGCGGCCTGGCTCATTGGCAAGGCTGTGCTACTAACTCCAAGGACTCGGGTTCGAATCTGGCTGAGACAGGTTTTGGAACCCTTCGGGGACCAGCTAGCCTTCTAATGTCGATACCCTTAGTTGTGGAAGAATCTGACGGTCGAGCGTGATTCTGGCCAAATTATCTCCTTGCACAACCTTTGGTCTAGTAACAGTACTTCCTTATAAAGCAATGCTTTCCTGACTCTTCGTGGGTTGTAGATGTACAGATTTATTTATTTTTTTTTAGTCTCACAAGAATATAAATATATAAATAAATGTATTGCATTTATTCTGTTAGCTTATGATATCAAGCATGTTACATGTATCGTACCTTCTTCCTATTTAGGCTATTCTACAACAACAAAACAAACCAGTTGTTCTAACTTCGTAGCGACAATTTTATTTGAAGTTCTGAGCTTTGACTGGGCAAAAATTCTTTTTAATTTTATAACAAATAAAAAGTTGCTATACGAAATGGTTTTGTGTTTATAAGTCAATATAATTTTAATTTACTTAGCATTTTACGATTATTTAATATACCCTAATAAAATAATGATTGGTTGTAATAAACAATCAATATTAAATGGACCTTATTTGGAATACGTGCTATTCTTTAATTTATTTTCAAGTGCAATGGCATTGATTCTTCTAATTGGTTATTTTTGAAATACTTTTATATTTATTTAATGTCATTCGGTTAAATTGGGTTATTAATAAAGTAAAAGTTGAAAAAAAATTAAAAAAAAAAAAGAGAACTATTTTCCTGGCTTTTCATACGGTATTTGAAGAGACGAAGTGCCCATATTGCATCACAGAGTAAATGAATTTTTCAATAACATGCTTTTAAAGCAGTCGATATATGACCTTATTAAATTCTTTTAAGAGACTAGAATTTTCACTGTAAAGGGAACAAACTTCACTTAGTATCAACATCCATCTTTTTCCTTATAGACATGGATTAATGCAAAGAAATATTAGTATTAATAACAGTTCCCTACACACTCTACTTTGATATGTCTAACTCATATGGGTGGACATTTTTTTTTTTTGTAAATTTCTTTTCTTTGGTCTTTGATATTTTTAGAAATAGCTCATTTTTCAATGGCAAAAATAATAATGGTGTGTTCAATCTCAAAAATTGGATACTTTTAGAGTTTCTCAAATTCTATTAATGCATAAAACTTGAAGTAAGAGAGCGCGAAGATTGTCAATTAACTATCTCTAATTTTTTAGTTTTGCCCTAAATCTTATTTTATCTAGTCAGGTATAATACATCAGAATATAATGTTGCTGTCTTAAAAATGATAGTATTGTTAATGAGGTGTTTATAGCTGACGGAAAATTGATATTGAGGAGGGGTCCGTAAAAACACATTAATAAGTGAAACATCTGAAATTGTGGCCTTTATCAGGTCTGAAAAACAAAACGAGATAATAACTTTAATTCACAGAAAAATAATAACAAACAAACTTATAAATATTCATTATAATAAACTAAGGAGGCAGCAGTTGATACTCATAGATGAAAAAATGTAATAGTATCAAAATTGTAAATGAAAACTATTTGTTGATAAGCAACGTTTCACCCCACTTTGCAGGGCATCGTCAGGACTGTCAAATTGAAATAGTGTGAGATTGACTGCCAGTTGTCATCTCAACCAGTGATGCGGCGAGAGGGATGCGCTGGGATCTTTTGAGCTCTGCTCTACCCCTCACTCGTGGGGGATAGAGTGGGCTCAGGGATCCTCAGGTCGATTGTGTAAATATCAAATATACAATATTTACACAATCGACCTGAAGATCCCTGAGCCCACTCTAGTGTAAATGTGACTAGAGACTATATTATTTTATCATTATGTTATTTTATTTATTTATTTTTCATACCGATATTTTGATTATGTTCATTTTGTTTATTCTTCTGTTTGTATATATTTTATTTTAAGAGAGTTTTTTTTAATTTTATTTTAGTATGTATGAGATCATTCATCACTATTACCTATTGCCCAAAACTGTGTGGCAGATTGTAATATCGATCATTAAATAAAAAAGTATTTAAAAAAAAAAAAAGTTGTCAATCTGAAAAAATGATTCCAATCTGATTTAATCAGGGAATTATTGGTTTACAATAAATAGTTTTCATTTACTATTTTGATACCTTTATTGATCGCCACCCATAAAATATAATAATGTAAAGGTAAGAAAAAGTTATTGAAAATAGGATAGTGCTCATGTAAATAAAGAAATAAACATATTGAAAGGTACAAAAGGTAATGTAAATGATGATTAATTAAAATTAACATAATAAAATATGTAAGTAATGATTAAAGATATATAAATAGTGAAAATAATTTCAATTAACATAATTTGTGAAAGAATGTATATGATACACTGGGAAAGGCAGAAAACGGTATATATGCTACAATGGATGCTGCAGAAATACAGATGTGTAAAAAGTAATAAGCTAAAATAAATGTTGAATGTCCGTAGAAGTGAATAAGGCCATTCGTAGAAGACAGAAGAGACAATATGTTGAAGAGCGGAAAGTAGGAAGTCCAAATTTAAATAGACAGAAAGTTACTGACTCTGGCATAGTTGACGTCAAGAGTAGGTGGGGACGAAATCGCTCGACAGAGAACGAGCTTACAAGTACAGAAGTACGTTAAACTAAGCGGAAATAATTACAAATATACATGACTACATATGAAAGACCGTTTAGATAAAATAAATAATGTAGAAACAAATGAAAACTAAAGGCTTATAGATTTAATTAAAAAACAACTAATGAAAAATAAATAACTATGAAAACGAAAGGTAATATGATAGTATAGCATAGATATTATTTTTATTCACTCTATTGTGTTCCCATTGTTTTATTTACTCTAAATATAAGTAATTCAGAATTAAAGTGCTTCACACTTTTGTATGTAAATACTATTTTCTAGACATATATTTGATTCTGACAATAAATTGCAGTAAACGTTTATTAAAAAAATTCTTCGAGAACTCACCAATAATATCTAACTTCAGCAGATGATAGTTACATTCAGAGACTATTCCAAGAGTCTAAAAAACTGTATATTATGAATGCAGATGCCAGGTTTTAACACAAGTGACGAAGCAAATAAGTTTAAAGGAGAGAAGGCATTAAAAAAAGAAGAAAAGTAAAAGAAAAATACAAAGACTTTTTAAATATTTTAGTTTATTTTTACTGTTAACCCGAAGTATATGAGAACCACTGCTATGACCTTAATTTTACAAAATTTTAAGCCAGATAAATTAGGTTTAATTATCTTTACCCATTGGTTCAGAAGGAGAAATGTCATTGAGCCAGAAAGATATTTTTTATATTTTCTGTATGCTCCAATCTGTGTATAATTCGTAAGTATATTTTATAACTATTGTTTCCTCAATTATTTATTAATTATTTGGGCATCCTCCCTTCCTTTTAACATAGAGTTGATGAGTTGATTTAATTTATTCTGACTGACGCAATATTGGTTACTAATTAAATTTTCAATGTTTTCGAAACCTGACTATCGTTAAAATAAATTAAAATTTTATTATTGTTTGTTTCGTCTAAAAATTCGTGTTTTGTTTACATTTTTGCTATATTCTTTTTGATTTTTCATTTGGGGTCAACGCCCTTATGTCCTCCAATAAAGGGTAGGTCCATCTTACAGGTTACCGAGTTATTCCAGGCCGAATTCGAAATTGCAACACGTCTGTCAGGAGAATGCTAAGTTGTAGCTTAACATGGTCAGTCATCCACGACCTCTAGCTGTCAGCAGTATTCTTAAAAGCTATCATTTTGAGCCAGCTTGGTGAAGAATGCTGCTAAAATAAAGTCGGACAGTAAAGAATGTTGCTTTTTATAATAGATCTTTTTACTCAGTTGCAACTATTCAATTCTTACGTTCAATAGAAACCATTTATTACTATGCTTATTCATTAATTTATATGAAAATGGATTATACAATATAGCTAGGGTATTAGATTCAATTATGTTTCTGTACACCTTGGGTCCCGAAGTGATATGATTATGATGATCACATATATCATCCCGAAGTGATGTGATAACCATTCTTGCAAACAGTCAGTTTTTTCCTTCAACCCACATCAGGAAGGACTCAATTTCTTTCAAAATAGGGATGGAAGGTATTTTCAAACTAAAGCATTAATAATAATATAAGATCATGGAATCTTACTTTGTTTAAATATCATTTCATTTTAAACAAACGAACTAAACTTAGTAAACATCATATGATGAGGCGTGCCAGTTAATTATTTATTCAGTTGCATTTCTGATCGCACAAAAAAAGTAAATATTATAACACTAGTTGAGGACATTTTCCCAGTGTTTTCCACCACATGTATCATCTTTGTCCAGTTTCCTTACCGGCTGTTCACAATTGCTATGAACAGATGTCATGACATAGTTTTTCCTTTCCGTTGAGATTTGATAGCGTGCTTAGGAGTAAAATGAGGTGTTAATGACTTTTGTTAATGTCCGAATATCTTACCGTTTTAATGCTCAGAAAAGCTGTTAGCGTTGAAATGTCAGCTCGTTTGGCTTTTCCGGGCCAAGCTCCATTTCCCGTTGGGAGAGTCGCTGACAGAGGTGAGGGGTTGGGAGCTAATGTCCCCCTAATTATTTGGTTCTCCTCCTTCCCTCCCGACTTTCCCGAAATGAAAAAAAAATCCTGTAGTAATAATGATAAAAACTTAATAACGTTTAGCATGCGGTATACTTAACCATTTCGATTTATTTCGCGAACATTATTAAAATTAACATTATTACTGACATTGTTTTTTGTGTTTTTTTTTTTGTTCAGTTTTTGTATGTTTTGATTGAATTTTGGAACAAATACACACTCTAATACCTCGTTATAGCGCTATCCTAGGACCTACAGAATAAGGGTTCGTTAACTGATAAAAGAAAAAACTGATAACATAACAGAAGTTGAAACTAAAAATTCTACAATGATATTACGTCCATCCAATATAAATAAACACAATAAATAGCAAAATCTAAAATTTTATTTAAAAAAAAAAATGTCTTATTTTGCCTTTCCAGAAAAACAAGAAAGAAATAAAGCTGCAAAGAAACATTTTTATTATTTAATCAACAGATTTTATTTGTTTTATACATGTTTTGTATTTTTTATTTCTAATCTTTAAAACTTATCGTTTAAATACCTACAAAATTTTTAGTATTACTTTAGGCTTAATTTTAGAATTTTTTTTTCCTGTGAAACAACAATTTCATTTACGTCTACTGTGTTTTGCTATCTAAAATGAGGATAAACTAACATTAGTAACTAGTTTTTAAATAAATCAAAAATTCGTATCCATTTTTGTCTCAACACTTTATTTTTCACCAGTCCAACGTTTCGGCCATTCTAGCCATCCTCAAGGACATCTTCAATATAATTTCTTCCTCACATTAATTTAAAGTTTCTTTTGCAGGCTATTCTGCCCAGGTCATTTCCTTTATTATAAGTTAAAAGCCTATTTTTTAAAATTATTATTAAAATTTATATGTGAATGTTCAATATAGTATAATTAGTAACTAGGTAAAATATAACTTGCATATAATTAATACTATTGAGTAAAAACAGAAATATTTATTTTTAGTGCATATATGTCACTTATTGGCAATAAATATTTATTTTAACTGATTGAAAATGTAGCAAAAAAATATTAGCAAAGCAACTGTAAGAGAAAACGTACAAATATAAAAAAACAATATATAGCGTAGATTATTCCAAGCGAAGAAAATCATTGTAGGTAGATAAAGAAAACAATAATAATTAGATGGCATAACTATGATGAAATTCTGAGAAGATTCAATACCGATTCTGTTTAAGTGAAACCCGATCTATTGAATGCCGTTCCAAAATGAGTTAATTATGGAATAACAGGACTTGGCCAACTGATAGGAAGCGGCAGAAGATAAACAGTTGCCCGCTTAGTGCTTCATTCCGATCCTCGTCATTTCCTGATTGGCAACATCTACTCCCACCAGTTAAAAAAAAAAAAAGAACTTTGAAGAAAAATTGGGAAAACCTAAAAATAAAAACAGATACCGAGGAAAATACGCAGATTCTGAAAACAAAAATGTTGATTTTTCAATATTTGGTAAGAGAAGTTTTGTTTTGGAAAATTATCTCGCAAAAATATCAGTAACATTATCGATAAGAGCCTCTATCAGGACTCAAATCTAAGCCCAATAATTGCACAATAAAGTAGTTTATAATTGTTTAAATAAATAAATTATCTTTAATTATATTATTTCAAATTCTTGAGATAAGGTAATTATTTATTAAATTAATCAAAATTTCGTATCCATTATTGTCTCAACACTTTATTTTTCACCAGTCCAACGTTTCGGCCATTCTAGCCATCTTCAAGGACATCTTCAATATAATTTCTTCCTCACATTAATTTAAAGTTTCTTTTGCTGGCTATTCTGCCCAGGTCATTTTCTTTATTATAAGTTAAAAGCCTATTTTTTTAAAATTTAAAATCATTAACATTTAATTTTCCTCTATAAGATTATCAACAATTAATACACCACCATATAACCATATAAAGGTTATATGGTGGTGAATTAATTGTTGTTAACCTTTATATGGTTATATGGTGGTGTATTAATTGTTGATAATCTTATAGAGGAAAATTAAATGTTAACGATTTTAAATTTTTAAAAAATAGGCTTTTAACTTATAATAAAGAAAATGACCTGGGCAGAATAGCCTGCAAAAGAAACTTATTATAAATTATAAATTAATGTGAGGAAGAAATTATATTGAAGATGGCTAGAATGGCCGAAACGTTGGACTGGTGAAAAATAAAGTGTTGAGACAATAATGGATACGAAATTTTGATTTATTTAATAAATAAATTATCATTCAAATTAAGTTTCTAACACACTTTACTATTTCTTTAAAATTTTAACGTTTTGTCCAATACGGCCATTCTCCAGGACTTAAATATAAATTTACACCTTATATCCAAATACTTACAAATATTTTGCCGGATATTCTGCCTAGGTCATTAATATCAGTTAAATCACCCTGTGTTAATAATAAAGTGATAATAGTTGTTTCGTTTAAAACGAAAGTCTGAAAGGCCCCCACTACAATGAAGACACTTCGCCCTCTGTGGGAAGGAGAAGACACTAAGCGTTAGTGTTTCTAGAACCAAGTATTCTTTTCTTCTATTTTTCTTCCTTGGAAATTAATGAGTGAGTAGAGAATTTTTGAAGTGAGAAGAGGGGAAATAGAAGGATGTGGTGGAGGAGAAAAAGGAAGCATGGGAGTTATTCTACTTCTATCAATATCATATACAACAAGACTATTCACCATCATCATTAACGTCCATAATTACAATTTCAGAATTGCAGTTATGGACGTTAATTATGATGGTGAATAGTCTTGTTGTATATGCACAAGTTTCATGTGCAATTCAGTCAACTAATAATACCCCACTAGTTAGTCTAAAGTGAAATCACGCCTGGCCGCCTTTAGTTGTAGGCGCACTAAATACAATAGTGTTATATTGATAAACCGTAATTAAAAGTTTTAAAAATTAATCAAATAGTAACAGAATACTGTAATTTGGCTGATATTAATTACCTGGGCAGAATAGCTTATAAAATGTTTTTAAATAATTGTATGTAAGGTGTAAATTTATATTTAAGATGGTCCTTGAGGATGGCCGAATTGGCCGAAACGTTGGACTTTCAACAAAATAATAATCAGTGCGCTGATGCTTAACTTGGATACTTATTTATTTAATTAACAAAAACCAGTCTTAAGAAGTTGAAAAGATTATATATAATGATAATTTTCATAAGCATAATTGAAATTACGAAATTTTCCAAAATTAATTTACAAAACGTTGTTTTTTCCATAATTGGGAAGAAAATTTAGCTAAAATTAAAAAAAAAAAAAAATATGACTCCATTTCACAAAATATTAAACATAAAGAGATCTGTCAGTACTTAATTTTAATCTCCTTAAATGCAATAAATGTTGATTTTTTAATATTAAGAAAAAAAAATTTATTTTGTTGAGATTGTTGAATTTCGAAAAATATTGAATGTAAAGAGCTCTATCAGGACTCAAATTGAAGCTCCTGGACTGAACTATAAATTAGTTCATAATGTTAATTTTTGGAAGCTTAACTATTTTCATAAAATGTTGTTTTTTCCATATATAGAAATGGTTTAGAAAAACTATCCCACGAAAGATTCAAAGAATATAGTTCTGTCAGCACTCAAAATGAAGCTCTTCAAATGAACTATTAAGTAGCTCATAATGATAATTTTCGTTGGTATAACAGTTTTCATGAAATGAGATAGAATAAATTCACATTTTTTTTTTTTTTATGTTTGGAAAAAAAATTGGGAAAACTGTTTCTTTCGAAATATTGATAGCAATCATTGAATATTCAAAGGTTTTATCATGGAATTTGCTCAAATAAATAAAAAAATTACTGATTCCCCACTATTTAGAAAAGTAACGTTTATTTTTGTCAAGTAATTATTTCGGAAAGTAATAAACCTAAATACCTCTGTCGACAATCAATTAAAATTTATTTAGAAAGTGTTTAGACGTTCGATGATTTAGTTTAAGCAACCTCTTTTCCCTCTAGTTAATATAAAACAGTACCCCGAAAAAATATTTCAGAAAATAGTTTAAATATTGAGGAACAGAGAAGAATTCCCCGGACCTGACGGGGGTTCTGCGCCTCTTTCGGTCGTTTCTACTCCGTCAAG
Source organism: Halyomorpha halys (assembly GCF_000696795.3). NCBI lineage: Eukaryota > Metazoa > Arthropoda > Insecta > Hemiptera > Pentatomidae > Halyomorpha > Halyomorpha halys. Next base: position 355,697 of record NW_027113898.1, on the reverse strand, counting down.
AAAGGAGAAATCAAGAGAAGAAGAAGAAAGGAGCCCTGGTAACAGCTTTATTAAAAGAAACATCGGCCGAGTGGCACTTGCTCTCATGCAAAAGCGGAATTTAATAAACATGGAATTTAGATTACATCCGACAGAGGGAAGGGGTTTTGGTTGCCATGTCATCACGTATGTTGAAAAAGCTGCTTGCCCTTTCGGCTGAAATTTAATCATTGAGAGTTCCTCCTTTATTACCCTTACTGAAAGTCCATAATACTTAATGCTAAATGTAACAAATCTTCATTCCTTTCTCAAATCATTACATTCATTTCTTTTGTCTCGAATGAAACATTTCATACTGATACGGAACAGCACATATATGTGGTGAAAGATGGAAACAAAGATTGGATTCTTGTAACCGAAAAAGTTTCTTTCTGAATGAATAAATTCTGACAGGATAAAAATAAATTTTAATAAAGAAATTAATTAATAATAAGTGGGCGCTAAGTAATAGAATTTTTACGACAGATGCTGACCAGTATCACACTAGACCTGATAATAAGTATTGTCGTGATGGTAACTACCATGCAGCTTATAACGATGAAGTTGCTGTCGCGGCAGTTAGTAATGGGGTGAAGTATCACTTTATCGTGACAATAGCTGAACTGCTATACCATGTTCTGTCACCTTTAAGTAGTTATGGCAATAAATGTTTTAATGAAAGTTTCTTAATTACTTTAATATGTACTACCAGCTAGTTATAACTAGTGGTGCCGTAACTGTCAATGTTATAAATTAAAAATTATATAGTTCAACCATTGCCGTGGCTGCAACAAATCCTACCGCGGCTGTTATGGCACTGTGCCATATGACAGTAACTTAACTTTCAATACCTGTACATCAACTATCGCACCGGACCTAGTGAGACACTGCTATAATACAGTTTACGCCAAGTTATTAGCCATGGTTCAACTAACCCCAAAAATATTTTTATATTTAATTTTAGTTTATCCTTATTGTTGATTTATCCTATTACGTTACAAATAAACTCATCCACAAAGACCTTAAACATCCCATTTGTTGCAGATTCGGCCCAAAACAGATATGCGTCTTTTCATTCCAAACTCCTTACCCATCCTAACCCCTTAGTTCTTAATCTCTCATCCTTAACAACCCCTGATAATCCTCCGAGGCGTCTGAAAAGAAGATGGCCACAGGATCTTCTAATATAAATTAATGCTTGAAGTACCACCAATGGATATTTTATTCACAAGATTTTCAAGTGTAAATAAAAAATTTCACATATTTACTTATTGTATTTATTATTTTGTACAGTTGTAAATTACATTAAATAAATAAAAAAAATATTTCATTTTTTTTACTCCACTTCCACTTATATTTATTATTTTATAATTAATATTTTTATAATTAATATTTTTATAATACAAATGTACCACACCTTTGTACCTCTATCCAACTTTGTATGTTTTCTTTTCTTCACTATGTTATATTTATTGTAAGCATTCTTTAAATATTATTTCATTTTTTTCTATGTTTATTTTTATATAATTTTTCCACCTTATTATGCATATGATTATATGGAGCTGTGTTAAGTATGTCAATATTTAATATTTAGTTAATTTTCCTAAAATTATATGTAATTTAACAATAAATTGTATCTGTTAGCTTTCAAATGTAACGTATTTATTAACCGCCAATTCCCTCATTTGCCTACCCTAATGGTAATTCGCAATGGCCTTTATTTCACTATTGCACATTGCATATTATTTTTATTTCCTTTGTTCATTTTTAAATAAATTTTCACATATTTTAATTTTTATTTAGCCATACTTTACTTTTATTTCTTGTTATCTATTCTCTTACTTTGTTACATTATTTTAGTTGTTTGCATCTTGTTTTAGCCCGGACGAAGCCCTGCAAAGTAGGGCGAAACGTTGGCTCACAGCAAACAGTATTATTCTTATTTCAGTTGCTTTGAGTGCACTCCGTCTTCTTTTCATGTAATACACGATGGCAATCAACGATCTTTCAAAAATATTTTTCATTTGTTTTCCAAAAATAAACAACTAACCCTACTTTATCAAGAGAAATGTTTTCTATACTTTTATATAATAGTTTATAAAGAGTACTCATTTTAGATAATAATTCTTTTATTATAATTATCCATTAATTTTATAAATAAAAATTGTTTTATTACAGTTGAAAAAGTGTTTATGATATTTGTTTATTCTTGTGCGTGTTATAGTTGTTTATTTTATGGTTTATAACAGCCTTAACACGTTATTGGTCGCTACGTGAGAATTTCTCTCACGTTGTTTTTCGGGTGTGAAAGCTGCTAGAGGGAGACTGTGGTACCCATCTTCCTGTAATCTGTAGTTCACTGATCCTTCCTTCTATACCTCGCCCCCTCCACCAGTCTAACAGCTCTAGGTAAGCGTCCAGCCCTATTTACCTGACGGTATACCCTTCTCGTGAGACATTATCTCACGCGCGACTAAGGCTGCTATAAAAATGTTCAAGTTGTGAGAATTTTTCTTACGTGCGACAAGTGTATTTAATCCATAAAAATGTTGTTTTCCTCGAGGGAAAACATTAGCAGAACTAGGGAAACGGAGGTTTGAAGAGGGAGGAACTTCATTAGGTACGTATTATTTACTATGAATTGTATTTCGATACTATAAGTGTAAGTTAGGGTTGTCTTTATAATAAAAATTTGTCTTTTCATGTTTTCACTTCATCGCTACGTCGTATGAATACTATTTTTTAGTAAATTTTTAGGTTATATTTAGGCATTCTAAACCAAAAACGAATTGCCACCAGTGTAAAATACCTATATGAACCAGTCATAGGTTGTTCACTTACACCAGTTGCGCACAAGAGATATCTTGAGACTGAGCATTTTTTTTTAAGATTAGTGTTATTTTCTTATAATATTATATCAGTATTTTTATTCTTTTTATAACTTTGTCTCTCTAAAATATTATATTATGTTTATTACTATTTTATAATAATAATGGTTTTTTAAAACTAGTTTGCTCTTGTATTAATTTTTTTTCATAATTTTTTTTTGTTAGGCTTAAATAAACATAACCTAAATCAAAATTTTATATTTTAAAAAATACGTTTAAGAGCTGTAATTAAGAAATGTGAGAAAAAATCTCACGCGCGGCCATCCGTGTTAAAATCGACCTAGCGACCGATGACGGGTTAAATTGCACCAGATACAAGCAAGTTGCTATTTATAATAAATTTTAGTAGGTTCTGAAAATTCTGTCGACGCCCCCTCAAAATCTACTGCATATCGAATTAAAAAATAATAAATATAAAAGTAATGAAATACATATAAACACACCACCATTAAACTACTGCCTCTTATAGTATAATTTTAGCAATAAATAACAATTACAGATCTAAAACTAAATATTGTATATCTAAAACTTATGGATATTTTATTTTTGCAATTAGATTGAAAATATGTATTCAGATAAGAAAGTGTATACTTCATGACTTCGTAAGGCTTATCGCATAATGCTTTAAAGTACGAGAATGTTAAACGTTGCCCTTGGTACAGACGGAATCTCTCCCCTTTATCTTGTCAAGCTATGTTACTCATATCAGATTTTGCAAATAAAATTACCACGGTTTTCTTGTTAAGTTTACATTTGAATTTTAAAACATTATACATAGAATCCATAAGGCTCAACTTTAAACTTCAAGGCATTTATCCTTTCTTCACAATCCCGACTAACAGAAGAACACGTAGAAATCGATTCGACTACCAACTCATATCATTTGACAAAGTCAAAATGAGCGTATTAATAATTACATGTTAATTTCAATTATATTCTTTGTTTATAGAAAAATTTCCTTTTTTGGTACAACTGTATCAGCTGTAAAATTAATTTTACTTTATTTTAAAATTATTGATTGATATTTATTTATTTATTGATAACTGTATTAAAATATAAAGAACGAGTAAATTTGATGTTAGTAGTACAATGTTATGATAGAGACATGTGGAGATTCTACCCACCAATAGAATTCCAGTAACATTTCTAGAGGAGAAGATTTCAAGGCCATCTTTTTTTCAGACGCCTGGGAGGGTTATCAGGTAATGAAGGAGAATCCAGGTCACAAACAAGTGGGTTAAGAAGTTCAACATGGATTGGTATCTAGTTCTAGCCAAATCGGCTGCATATGGAACATTTGGTCCATTATGAATTATTTAATTTATAGAGTATTAAGATCTATAGGAATGATTTTGAATAATAAGTATTGGATACGAGAGAAATTTGATGGTTTAGTGGATCCCCAAATTTCAAATCCGTAAGACCAGATAGGCCTTATAATAGTAATATAAATGAGTCTTCTGTAATTGGTTAGAAGTTTAAACCATTTATCTGTTAAGTATCTTAATGGTCGGAATCGACGAGCAGTTTCCTGTCTTTTCAGTCTTGTATGAGCATTCCATATCAGTCGTTTGTCCAGATGTAATCCTAGGTAATGGATTTGTTTTACTGCAATTAGTAGGGTATCATTAATGAATACTGTGGGGCAAGAAGTTATAGGTTTATTTCGAAAGATAAATGTGATTTTGGTGGGATTTATTGGAATTTATTTTAATCCTCAAGTTTTGAAACTATTGTTTAAGGGAGCAGTAAAAATAAATCTAAAGTTTACAATTAAATATCACTCCTTCCATTATAAACTCCCTAACCACTCCAACCCGCTAGTTTCTAACCTTGCATCCTCTTCCATTCCTGACAATCCTCCGAGGCGCCTGAAAAGAAGAAGGCCACGAGACCAGCTAATGTAAAATATCATTAGAATGCTACCAATGGGTAGTTTCTTTACACCCCTGTAACACTCCAATTTAACTTAGATCAGATTTACTAAATGTATTATAATGTACAGTTGTAAATAGCAATAAATAAATATTTTAAAAAAAAGTTTACAATTAATTGATCTAATAAATTTCAAGACAAAAAAAGAAATAGCTTTATATATATAGTTAAAAATAGAGAAATGTAACACAATGGAGCGGAAAAATACAAAGAAGACAATACATAAATAATTAATTTATAGTACAACATTTTTAGTATTCAATGTGTATTATTTGAAATTACAATCTCCTTATGAGTTAAAGTCAATTGGTTGATTTTATTTTTTCAAAGCCAAGGGATATATGAATATTGATGTTCTAGGTGTTTATGAAAAAAAAAATATTTATTATAAAAAAAAGGAAAATATTAAATGAAAAAAATAGTTAAAATTTCATTAAATATTTTTAGAAATTCCAATATTTGTTAAATATTTTAGCGTGAGGTTAGCATACTATCTGTTTACATTTCAAACAGTTGTACTATTTTTTTATGTTACTTGTTCTGTGTGATGGTTAGCGGAAGATGATTGGAATCTTCATTATTTTTTTTAGACAGCTTGCAACTTCATCTCTTCCCTCCATAGCAGTTATATTGGCCGCCACGAAATCGGTCCTATCATGTAATAGGCGATGCATTTATTGATTTAATGCTCTGCACATCATGTATAGGATTTTCCTAGATGCTTAATAAAATACAACTTTGTAAATGGTTGAAGACTTTGCGAAGAAATGAACGATATCAGGTTAAGAAAGAACTATCTAATGGATGAAGGGTTTTCTAAAAACCAATGGATTCAAATAGTACTTACTGTGTGACTTTCTAAAGTCAACTTGGTATTGGTAACTGATAGGGGGGGGGGCTAGTCCGACAAGTGGGCCTATTGGTCTTTTTTGGCGGCTTACAGAGTTGCCGCTTACTAACCAAGGTTGGAGTGTCAAGATTCATTTCTCGGAACCAATGAGAAATGAATATTAACTGCCCCAGGTGGAAATGTAACCCTCAACGTTCCGAACCGGGTGCTCTGGAACCTATTCCCCAACCTGCACGGCCGTCACGTCCCTAAAGTCAACTTATTTCTGATCCTAATGTATGACTCCAGGTCTAGAAGAGATGGAGTGGGATTGACAAAACAATCGTATTACATATATTGATTCTATACAGAATATGTCCCATTCCCCTGTAAACTGCATACTCTACCTCATTTCAGAGATTAATCCGCTATCTCAATTGTTTTGTGAAACTTTAGTCTACTGTCAACGAACACCACCGATTTCTTTTGCACTACGTATGTTTTTGGCGAACATTTGAATAAAATTAAAAGTTTCTTTTTCGATAGTTACAAAAATAAAAGAAATTTTTTTTATTATTATTATTTTAAGGCATCTACAACTTTGGGATTATTATTGCTTTAATTTTCGAAATTTTTAATAGACTTTATTTCCTTAATATTTCAAAATTTTAATAGTCCTTATTGTCTTAATTTCCGATTTTTGTTTTCATTGCCGAATTTAAATGTTTAACTATTGAAAAATGGGAAATTAATAAATTTTATGGTAAAGTTTTGAGTGATTCAGAAATTCAAAACGTTTATCTATAGTCTGTTTATTATCCTAAAATTGAATGGAGATCTGCTGGTAATTGATATAAAGATCTGATGGAGTCGTATGCTTGGCATTTGGTTCGGATGTGTTTTACGGTAAGTCGCGTTGCGCAAGTCTGGCATACAGGTGAAGAATCGCGGGCCATAAGGTAACCGTGGGTCAGGCACGTATGACCTATTCGAAGTCTGGTCAAAATCATCTCCTATCTGCGCACATTTCTGGAGGATATCCAAGGGGAAACATCACTTCTAATTTCTCCTAACTTATTGTCAGTAAAATTTGCCCACATTTGTTGACATTTCAATTTAATTCACTGCTTAATGAGGGCAATGAAGTCATCGACAGGCACTTCGCGATGTGGAATCCCTTCAGAAATTGCGACCTTTGCTGCCTGATCAGCGAGTTCGTTACCGGCTATTCTGCAGTACCCAGGAACCCAAGCGAAAAGCACTCAAATACTGTTTCTGTTGGCAGTAGTTACTGAAGAATTGATCTTTTGATCTAGCGAGTTTGTTGAGAAAATATTTTTCAAACTGAGTAGGACTGATAATGAATCTGTACAGATGACCTGTATTTTTTTTGTATGAAAATCATTTAAGCTCTTGTAGATTCCAACAATTTCAACTACTAGATATTGGCGACAAAGAGAATAGGTGTTGTCGATCATTGCGCACAATCGAGGCACCAACACCTTAGTATGAAGTCCGCAGGGTAGGAAGTCAGTATAAGCGAAGTCGGCGTCGAAAACGAATCTTTAATTCAATTATTTTTTACTTTTACTTGGTTATATATAAACTCAAATTACCTATTTCAGATATAAGCTCAGGATGTGATATTAGCTTTTTCGCTAACTTATATCATTTATTCTACAATTGTTTCTTCCTATGTTTAGAAAACAGCTCTAAAGATTTTCATTGTACTCATTGTATCAATGCACAATGAAATGGCTTTTAATGTCAGCTAGGTCATATCCTTTTTTGAAATAGTCTGACAAGGCTTAAACACCGTATTTTCGAGATAGCTTCCTCTTAAGTGCGTTTATTTTTTTAAATTTATTTTTAACGAGTGGACCAAGCCCCATTATACAAATTATTCAACTATTTATTTAATTGTTCTACTCGTTGCTCATATTGTATAACTGTGATTTATATGTATTCTGCAGTTCAGATTGTATTTTTTTTCAATATAGTGCAAGCAGAACATCCTAGCATTTTAATTTGTACTTCAATTTCGTGCCGCTTTAAAAACAATGTTCATATTAACTTTTTCATCTAAACTGAACTGATTTTTATCCGCTTGGCTCCTGCAACTTGATAGGGCCACATGCAGTTGTTCACGAGTAAATATTGATTCCTTCGATGTTATACATTAATTGACTTTTTCAAAACACTGCCCTTGTGATTTATTTATAGTCATAGCTATTGCAAGTATTTCAGGGAGTTGGGTATGTTTCTGTAAAAATTATGATCTTTTTTATTTTTTCGCAATATGCGTCCTTTACTAGTTGAGCTCTATTTTTTACGACCTATTTTTTATTAATTCACCTCAATTTGTAAAATATAATATTACTTGGTGATCAATAAAATAAAGAGATAATTAACCATTTATTGTTGTTAGAAATAATAAAAACGAATACTGTTTTCCTTCCGGCCTCCCCCAATGAACTCACCCTCTCCTCAAACCTCCTATTAAACTTTGGTCTTTGATCTTTTTTTTGAATTCAGTCATTGACTGCACTTGATTAAGTGTATTCTGTATTTTAATATTGTGACTCACTAAAACAAAGTATGTTTATTAAAAAAAAAATTACTCGTTCTTTAGAATAATTAGAAATGCATTAATTTATTATAAGCAGTTTGAGCGAAACTCACTAAAACATTATTATTAAATTATATATGTCGAAGAAGGTGACGCAGTATCTCCGTAAAGATCAATCGAGCGTTATTTATTATAGTCAAAACGTAAAACATTTTTCAAAAAATTTATAAAGAAAAAAAATTTTTCTCGCAAAATGAAAGGAAATTTCCGTAAATGACAATAGTAATATCGAAGAAAATATACTGTTGGAAAGCCAAAGAATTTAGAAAAACTTTATAAAAAAAATAACAAAGTTGTTCTGCCCAACCTCTTTGGGTTGCTAGCCACACAGCATGATTATTTTAATCTAATTAGAAAATATTTTTGATCTTACGATAAATAGGCCTAACGAGTAAACAATAATAGTTATAAACAGTAATAATATATAATAATTGGATATGATTTTTTTTCGTTTCATCTCTTTCGTTCTTTTATCTTTTTTTCCTTCTTTTTATACTAATAATTTTTTATTTGTTAGTCCCACCTTTTTTTTTCTCTCTCTCTTTCTTCCTTTTTTATCCATTCCCCATCTTTTTTTTCATATTTTACTTTGAACCCAGTGTGCCTTTAAAAGAATAATGGAAAAAAATAGTGATACAAATATATATATTTAAAAAATACATAAATAACTAATAGATATAGAAAATCATCAAATTATGTGAAAATTCATATACAATAAATATTAAAAACATTTAAAGTGTCGTGGATAATAGCAGAAATCATTGGAAATTGAATATATAAATAAATGTTTCCGTGTTTTAATCACTATAATCACTTTTTGTTATACATGCCTAGTAATTAAATGATTAATTTATTTTTCAATTTAGGTTGATGTTCATAACGAATCAGGAAGTATAAAAATATCCTTGATCAGTTTCGAGTCACATTTTTTAAACGAAATTTCACGTTTGATCAGTTTTGATCGATTGATGAGTTAAATAAAGACCATAATTAACCCGTGGGTGTCCGAATCAATGCCTAGAGAATGTCCGGTGTTTCCACAATTTGAAGCGTGAAGCCCTCACAACAATTCAGTGTGTTAGTGACTCATCCAATTGACAGGTATGTTAGCCAACATTCGACCTACGGTGTCATCTTCCTGATCCCAACGATTGTGATAATGTGTTGTTCCCAGGGGCTGAACGAGGGGCAGTTTGGAGGGTTGAGGTCGTTCATTTTAGCTGTTACCTATACCGACCGGTTCTAAATATTTGTTTTGTGAATTTTTATCAACTGGATAAAACAATATAGTTAGTATGTGCGCTCTAAATGGGAAATGATTAACATATATAAAATAAAATGTTATATTAAAAAAAAAGTTTAGTTACAATAATAATTTATATAGTGAAATTCCATAAATAAAAATTAATATTTGATTATTATACATACCTTATTTGGGATCAATTATTTTTAGGGTTATTGCATCTCAAAGATATTTTAGGTGATTTTAGGGTCTTTTTTGAATGATATTACCAGTAGCTATACTCAACTTTTTTTTTGTATGTATCTAAAATGAACTTTAGTTCTCATTATTCAGCCTCCACTGGCCCATTACCAGTGATGCGGCGAGAGGGATGCACTGGGATCTCTTGAGCTCTGCTCTACCCCTCACACGTGGGGGATAGAGTGGGCTCAGGGATCCTCAGGTCAATTCTGTAAATATTGTATATATTATTTTATCATTATGTTATTTTATTTATTTATTTTTCATACAGATAGTCTG
>NW_027113898.1:344198-345486 GCF_000696795.3 Halyomorpha halys | reverse complement strand
TTATTTTAGTATGTATGAGATCATTCATCAATATTACCTATTGCCCACAACTGTGTGGCAGATTGTAATATCTATCAATAAATAAATCTATCAAAAAAAAAAAAAAGTTCTCATTATATTGAAAGCATTTTTTAGTAGACACTAATTGAAAGTATTTAGTAAAAAGTAGTGCTATTAAATTGTAGTACTAGTAGTATTTAAGACTTTTTTTCTTGGCCTCTGGCTAACTAAAGAAAATATTATAGAGGTGCTAAAAGTAAATTAAAAACATATGCACAACTAAAACGATTCTACTTTTTTTAATTTTTGAGGTGAAAAACTTCCAATTAGAATATAACCTATTCTATATATTACTTATAAAATGTTTCGGGACAATTATCCCATACTCATGAACCTTTGCAATCCACATATTTGTCATATTTTCAATATGGTCACTAAAAATATGGCAAATATGTGGATTGTAAAGGTACATGAGTATGAGATAACTGTCTCCAAAACATTTTACAAGTAAAATATAGAATAGGTTATATTCTATTTGGAAGTTTTTTCACCTCAACAATTTAAAAAAATATATATATAAACAAACTTCCTAAAAAAGAAAATACAGAATAATGATTCTATTTTTATTTATTTATTTATTGACATTTACAACTGTATATAAAATACAACAAGCAAATTTGAAGTAAGATCATAATGATATGATGCAGCATATAGAGAAACTACCCAGTAGTAGAACTCTAAAAACATTTTACAATATAAAGTCACAAGGCCATCTTCTCAGGCGCCTTGAAGGATTGCCAGGAATGGAAGAGGAAGCAAGATTAGAAACTAGTGGGTTTGGGTGGATAGGGAGTTTATCGTGTTCGGGCTAGATCGGTTACATAAGGAACATTTAGGTCTTTATGGATGGTTTTATTAGTAACAAAATAAGGAGCATTGAGGATTCTACGAAGGATTTTGGATAAGAGCAGAATTCGAAGGTTTAGTGGAACCCCAAAGCTCAACTCCGTATGTCCAGATGGGCCTTATTATTGCCATGTAGATCTTTTGTAATGAGTTGGAAGTTAAGACCGTTTGTCTAGTGAGTGCTGTAATAGTCAGAATCTGCGTGCAGTTTCCTGTCTTTTCAGTCTTGTGTGAGGATTTCAGGTTAGTCGTTTGTCAAGGTGTAGTCCAAGATAAGGAATCTGTTCTACAGGGGTAAGAGCCACATTATTAAAGTATACTGTAGGGCTGTCGGCAGGTTTACGACGAAGAGTAAATGTGATTTGTTGGGATTTGGTTAAAT
>NW_027113898.1:340508-343923 GCF_000696795.3 Halyomorpha halys | reverse complement strand
GTTTGTCATATGTATTAAAAAATTCTAAAATAAGTAATTATTCAAACTTATTTAGGAATTAAAGAATCTCAAATCTTGAAATAGAATTATAAAGTGAGAAACGTGGGTGTTGATGACCTCAGGGTTTTACGCCCAAAAGCCCCAACCAACAACAACAACTACCTAAAGAATAGAAAACCCAATAGTACGTCATTTAAATTAGATTAGATTTGCTAAAATATGAGCCCTGGTAGAGCTGTTTACTTTCAATAGCTCCCAAAATAAAGTTATTTGAGAAGCAATATGAAATATATTCTGAAAAATCAGTATATATATTAATGTATATACTGTAATCTACAGGGAAATAAATTTAAATAATATTCTACCTGTCTATTTTTGACTTATGAAAGGAAAAGAGAGGGGATACTATAGGTTATCCAACTTATTCTAACCCGAATGGGAATGTAGGGTTTCTATTCGGTGAGACCCGCACGAAATAAACATCAACCCGCCCAGGCTTGTATGGATATTGTTAAGGTGATACTTTAAAACACTTGGCTATAATAGATTTAATGAAACCAACTACATGAAATTATTAATTTAGTGTCCTAGGCTCTCCACTCAAGTTCTGTACATCAGAATATTTTACTATGACCCTGTCAATACATAGATACTGTGAATATACATACACTTTAGGTTTCTCATACTCTACAACAGTGATAAGTATGACTCGTTAGACCGTCGTAAGCAAACATACCTCGTAAGTCAATGTTAATCCAGCGGGGTGAACACGATAGCCTACTCAGGAGATGGCTTTCGCAAGTATAAATCCCCAGAACGGAAGTGTAGTGATAAGAATAGGCTCAAGGATTCCAAGTCCTCTGTTTATGCGGCAGAAGAAACCATTAGCGGGCGAGGTGAGGAATAAGGCGCTTGAGAGGCCAGAATAGCTAAGCAGTCGCTTGATTAAGAGAGTAAGGCAGTGACAAACGCTTGGTGTCAAAGAGTATTGAGATAGGAAACGCCGCTCGGGCAGCTGGATATTTGCAATGCATATCAGCCATTACCATTGCTGGGGGGAGGGGTTAGGAAAGGTGTCCACGCCCAGCCGTGTCCGAATTAATTTTGCAGAAAAGTGACCAACTCCATAAATCATGCAACCTAAGATATATTCATATATTCGGTAGGCAGTGTTACATATGGTGCCCACTGAGACCTCTTCCGGCAAGGAGCATCTAAATAGGGTTCCGTGAAATCCTCACTGTTACTAAGGATTGGCAAAGCGTTTAAAAAAAAAAGTCCTTGAAAGGGGCGCTTAAATGTTTTACTCTTTACGGTATATTAGAGCCTCGTATTCCACAAGACGCTCAAAAATTCATTTTAGTTTTATTTTTATATTGCAAAAAATAAATCATATTAAAATGAACTAGGCCAAATATAGAAAGAAAAGTGTTCAATTTCCCTCAAGAATTAAGACATAAAAAAATAAATAAATAAAAGGTTGCATAAACTTTTAATTTTTATAAAAAAAATTGCCCGAACTAATGTTTACTATTACAGGTTCCTATTCTATGAGAAGAAGATGGTAGAGGGTGCGACAAAAAATACACAAATTAACAAAAACTTATTTATTTGTGCCAACGATTCGGCCTGAATTTCAGTTCTTCATCAGGGCTGAAAAAAATAGTTAATAACCATAACTCAGAGACACATAAAAAATAAAAAAACATGGAAATATACATAACAAAAGTAAGTAGATAGTGGTTGATTGATAAGAACAAAAGATGAAATATTATATAATAGAAGTAAGAACTATACAAAATAAATGATTTAAAAACAGATATTGTTCAACAAATAAATATAATGAAAGGTGTGGAAAAAAAATATTAAATTATGACTAATGAAATTAACGTAATAAGATATGTAAGTAGTGTCTAAAAATTATAAACAACAATTTAAATTAAGAAAATGAGATGTATGAAAGAAAACAAATAAATATGATACGAAAGGCAAGAAAAAAAAAATACAAAGGATAAAAGATGCACAGTAATATAGATGAGTAAAAAAAGATAAGCTAATATAAATATAGAGTGTCTGGAAAAAAAATTGTATAAGAAGGAAAAAGCGAGAGGAGAAATGGAAAATGTAAAACAAAGAAAGAAATATTAGAAAAGAAAAGTGGACTTACATACTCCGTCAGATTTTCTGTCCAGAGTGATTGGATCATGACTTCACCGGTACAATCCAAAAATACGTTTAATCAAACGGAAACAATATCCGTCAAAAATGACTAATTATAAAAGACCTTTAAGATAATGAAAGAGGAAGAAATGAAATTAAATTCAAGGTTTAAAGAGGCATAATAACTAGTGTGAAAAAAAAACAAAAAAAAAACTAAACAACTATTTTAGTCATTTCCGCTAGTTGATTTGAAAAAATAAATTTACTTTGAAATTCCTCCATATTAATTCATCCTCAAAATATTACATAAGTTCCTTAATGGGTCAGATAGAGACAGAAACATACGAAAATATTGGATTATATTTTAAATATAAGTAATAAATGTCACTTTTATTTATATTGTTGAGTTCATCCTTAATCAATTCCCTTTTAATATAATTTTTTTTTTTTTTTTAATAATTTATTTATTGATATTTACAACTGTATACACATATATACAACAAGTAAATTTGCTGTAGGTGACATAGTTACATGATAAAAACATGTGGAGAATCTACCCACTTATAGAACTCCAATTTAATATAATTAATTTTCCAAAATAGTAGTAAATAAAAAATAAGGTCTTCAGCACGTTATTCCAAGTGAGGTCCCATTGTTTGCCCCAAAATTCAAATTTCTGTCCAAAATTATGTCACATTATTTTTATTTTTTATAAAATGATAAACACACGCCGTGATTTACAAAATTATAAAATTATTCGAATTTTATGGCCAATGACTTGTCATGTTTCTATGCATGGTTAGTCAAACAAAATAATTACTTTACTATTATTTTCATTAATTACTTTACTTACTTATTTACTCTATTATTACTTTGACTAAAAACTCCTTACCCATCCAAACCCATTAGTTCTTAATCTCTCATCGTTAACTATCGCTGATAATCCTCCGAGGCGTCTGAAAAGAAGATGGCCACGGGACCTTCTAATTTAAATTTATGCTTGAAGTACCACCATTGGGTGGTTCCTTCCCAAGATTTACAAGTGTTTGAAACATTCATCCAATTTATTTATTGTATTTATTATTTTGTACAGTTGTAAATTACATTAAATTAAAAAAAAAAACTAAAAGAGTAACATCATTTCAATAAAAAATTTTTAATAAGTAAAAATTAATTTTATAGTATTAATAGATCTAGAACAACCATATTCAGTTCAAGTTAAAATATGAAGAGCTTCTAAATGAAACTTTTTTCT
>NW_027113898.1:337163-340458 GCF_000696795.3 Halyomorpha halys | reverse complement strand
CTTTTTCAAATGATTTCCGTTAGGCAATTTTTTTTTATTAGAACTAGAAATACAAATTTTGCGTATTTATTTTATTAATACTTGGGTATTTATTTAGTTGTTACTTAAATTTAATTTTTGAAAATGTTACGGTGGGTAGGGGTTCAAAAGGAACCTTTACTAACCCAACCGTGAAAAATAGTGAAAATAAAATAAATGAACTGTCGAATTTTGTTATTATTGAATTTTAAAATAAGTAAACATAATAAAGGAAAACAAAATATAGAAAATATTCAAACTAGAAGAAAAAAAACAAAGCAAACCTAAAACTATTACAAAAATTAAATATAGGTTGAACAAGAGCAAAAAAAAAATTAATTTTTTTTAATCAGTTAACATTATTATATTTTTGATTTAGATCCATATTTTAATTTACACAAATCATGATTGTATTTTATTTTATTTACATATTTCTTTATTACTATCAGTTTAAATTTAATGTTGTTTTCTTTTATTTCAGTGAGTACAAATGCCATCATTTACATTTTTTTTTTTTTCATTTTTCCTTTACTGTTTTTTTTCTTTTATTTTTCTAAATCTTTATATATTGTATGAATAAATATTAATTCCCTTAATTTGTGGCAGATTGTAATAATTCTCTAAAATAAAAAATGCAAATTTATGCAACTTTTTTATATTATATTTTACTATGATACGTATCTTAACTAGTTTTAAATGAAAGGAACGTGGAACTCTTAGGAAGAATTGAAAGAATAAAATGTCTGAAGAGAATAATTGAAAGTTGTAGACATTAGTGGTATGCAATATAATTGAAATTTTATGTGACTTAAGTGATAAATAATCAAATACGCAGTAAATGATAAAATGCAGATTTAATTATTTTATAACAAGCTTAAATTGCTACCAATGGGTTGTTTCTCTACCAGCCTATATCACTCCATTATAAATGAGATCGAATTTACTGAATTTATAATGTAATATACAGTTGTAAATTTCAATAAAGACATTAAAATAAAATAACAAGCAAGTTTTTATGGCTGAAAATATTGGATGTATATTTGAATTTATTTAGAAATATTTGTAATTAAGTTATATTAAAACATAATTTATACTTAATGTTTTGAATTTTTTTATTTTAACCGGGTTTTATGAAGATGCGTAGGAGGAAGGGAATGATGAAATATCATTTATAGATCACCCTAACAAAGTTCTAAATTGGTGACGTGATATAAATTTGTATTATTTTCAGATATGTATTAGACTCTGAGATAATGTTATAAATTTATTTATTTAATGTAATTTACATCTGTACAAAATAATAAATACAATAAGTAAATATGTGGAGTGTTTCATTTACACTTGAAAATCTTGGGAAGAAACCACACATTGGTGGTAATTGAAGCATTAATTTAAATTAGGTCTCATGGTCATGTTCTTTGTAGATGCATCAGAGGATTATCAGGGATTGTAAAGGATAAGAGATTAAGAACTAATGGGTTAGGATAGGTAAGGAGTTTGGCATGAAAAGACGCATATCTGTTTTGGGCCAAATCTGCAACGAATGGGATATTAAGGTCTTTGTGGATGAGTTTATTTGTAACGTAATAAGGAGCATCAAGTATTTTACGTTGGATTTTGAACTGTAATGATTGGATGCGGGAGGAATTTAATGGTTTGGTAGAGCCCCATTGCTCAATTACATATGTCCAAATTGGCCCGATTATCATAGTATATAATAATTTTTTTTAGTGAATAAAACAAAAAATAAAAACAGAATTTAAACTAGTTCGTAAATAATACAATAGTGCCATGAAAAACGTAAACTGGAGCACAAATATAACGATATATACAAGATAAAATATCGAAAGCATAAAATATAGAGGTGAGTAAAAATTTAAAATAAAATTTCAAAAAAAAGTATTTATTATTACTAGATTACGTATTAAAATTCAATTAACTTTAGTGAAATATTCGCTTTCCGAAACCTTCATTAATACATTATTATATTTTAACGTTCGTCAATTAAAATGATAAAAGATAGATTGTGGTGAGAGATTAAGAACTAATGGGTTAGGATGTGTAAGGAGTTTGGTATGAAAAGACACATATCTGTTTCGGGCCAACTCTGCGACGAATGGGATGTTAAGGTCATGTTATGAATTTTTTTTTTTCAAAATATGAAAAAGACAAAAACAACAGCTAATTCTACATTTATTTAAAGAAATGATCTCGTGTCTTAGCGTTATATCCTTGGTGCTCACAAAGGTGAACAAAAAACCCTCCCTCGTTCTTTGAATGTTGAAATATTTAATCTATAGCCCACATAACAACTTATTAAGAATTAAACACAATGGAATTGTAATCAAATTTTAACTTTTCAATTCTCCCTAGATGTCGGCCCAACTACTTTTCCTTTAGTAGTTTATCTCAAAAATGACACTTTGGGAGAGCAGACGCTTTTGCCAGAATAAACTGTCACAACTTTTCTTTACACTTTTCTCTTATTTGTTGTCGACACCTTTGCTAGGAAGAGCCTCCCCAGGACCTGAAGAAACGAACTTACACTTAGACCTACTTGCTAACACCGTTGTGCCAAAAAGTAACTCAGTTGAGAAGAAACTCACTTCTATTCTACAATGTTCTTTGAGTTGGCGTTTACCCTGTTAGCTTCCTGAGCAGTTGGAAAGAGTTCCTTGCCGCTAGTGTCTCTTTTTCTCAAAATTCCAGCTCATCTTTCTGTATAAATTATCTTATTCTCTCTAATAGTTAATTCTATATAATAAAAATACTTTTTTTCTGAATTAAAATATTATCTATATACTGAAAACAAAATAAGTAGTTTAAAAAAATATATTTTAGAAAGTGAAATTACAACTGTAAAAAAAAGAGGATATTAAAAAAATAAGTACACAACAACTTAATACTGCATAAAATTAGTAGTTATTAGGTAACACTATGTTTAATTTTATTGAAAAAAAATATAATATATGATAAGTGAAAATTGCAGATAAATATAATATTATAATTATATGATAAAAATGTTATTTCTCATAATTATTTAACACTTAAAAACATTGTTATTTATATGGTAATATTAGATGGTATTGGTAACTATTTACATTATCAGCATCATCATATAGCTAATGTAAATGTATAGTTAATAATATGTATGTATTTTTATTTTATTTTTTATTGGCTTTACATACCATCTTTGGCCGCCAGAACCAGCCTTATCCACGCCTGCCTATCTTGGGCAGCAGCAAACCTGTTTGCTGTCTATCCACCTTTTTGTGTG
>NW_027113898.1:317899-337001 GCF_000696795.3 Halyomorpha halys | reverse complement strand
ACGCCATACTAAAATAGATATATAAATTAAATAAAACATAAAAAATTAGCTTTACGTAAAATAACTTGAACAAATTTATTCCTATATACAATATTTACATTCAGTCTAGGTTACTCCAAACTGAGCTTGTCCTCCCAATTGTGAAGGAAAAAGCAGGAATCCGGATGATCCCGGCGCTCCTCTCTCTACCATTTCACTGGTGCTGTAAAATGTAGAGTGAAGCCGCTAGCTCAAGATGCTCAGGACTTACCCCGTCAATTTTAACACGGATGGCCACGCGAGAAACTTTTTCTCACACTTCTTATTTAGAGCTCTTAAATGTATTTTTAAAATATAAAATTTTGATTTAGATTAGATTTATTTAAGCATTACCAAAAAAACCTATAAAAAAAATTTATTTTTTATACATGAGCAAACTAGTTTTAAACAATTCAGAAAACAAACATAATTATAAAATAGTAATAAACATCAAGCAATATTTTGAGACATATGAAGTTATAAAAATACAAACATATATGCCTGAATACAAGCTAGAAATTTACAAAAAAATGTTCATACACAAGAATGTTATATATATACACACACATATTATTATTATGATAAGGCTCTAGGTATATAAATGTATTATGATGTATTTTGGACCAATCATGAAAAAGGTTAAAAAAAAAAAAAGAATAAAATTTGTTCATCAGTTTCAGTCAATAATTATAGTTTCATAGAGATCTTTCCTTCTGGAAACAATTAAAATATATCATACTAAAAGGTTTAAGATTTTACAAGCATTGATTTATCATTGAAAAGAAATTTTTTTGAGTTATATTTTATTAAGTTTTTTTAGAAAAAATATTTTAGTTTTGTGTTATTTATTAAATCTCTTCAGACAAATTATTTAGTCTTAAGTTATTGACCCGTAGTATATATTTTATAATTAAGTTTAGATATTTCAGATTGAAGACTAACGTGGACTCCACTATCTAAATCTTTTTTTTTTTAATAATTTATTTATTGATATTTACAACTGTATACACATATATACAACAAGTAAATTTGCTGTAGGTGACATAGTAACATGATAAAAACATGTGGAGAATCTACCCACTGATAGAACTCCTCTAAATCTTAAATACAAGAACTTTACCGACGATCCGGGCAATTGTGGACTCAAAGCATTCAGTCCTTTCAGCACTAAGTCCATCCTAAAACGTCAATGCTCCATACTATATAATCTACAGTATTCTAGACCATGAACTTATTATCCTAGTTGTTTATCGTTTTTCGGGCCTGAGAGCTGCGAGTGGGAGACTGTGGTTTCCATCTTTCTGGAATCTGTAGTTCACAGTCTCTTCCTTCTCCACCTCGCTCCCTCCACCACTCTAGCAGCTCTGAGTAAGCGTCCAGCCCTCTTTGTCTGGCAATATTTCCTTCTTGTGAGTCATTATCTCACACGCGACTGAGGCTGCTATAAAATCTTCAAGTTGTGAGGATTTTTCTAACGTGCTTCAAGTGTATTTAATCCATAAAAATGTTTTGTTTTTTTTTGAGGGAAAAAATTAGCCTAACTAGAGAAACATAAGTTTGAATAGACAGGAACTTCATTAAATACGTATTATTTATTATGCATTGTATTTCGATAGTATAAGTGTAAGTTTGGGTGGTCCTTATAACAAAAATTTGTCTTTATATGTTTTCACTTCATCGCTGCGCCGTATGAATAATATTTTTTTGTAAATTTCTAGGTTGTATTCAGACATTCTAAATAAAAAAAGAATTGTCACCAGTGTAAAATACCGATACGTCCCAGTCATACGGTGTTCACTTGCTCCATTTGTGCGCAAGAGATTTCTTGAGACTGAGCATTTTTTTTTTTAAAGATTAGTGTTATGTTCTTATAATATGATATATGTTTGTATTTTTATAACTTCGTCTGTCTCAAAATATTGATTGATGTGATTATTTTATAATTATGTTTGTTTTCTGAATTTTTTAAAGCTAGTTTGCTCTTGTATTAAAATTTTTTTTGTTATGCTTAAATAAACATAATCTAAATCAAATTTTTTTATTTTAAAAAATACGTTTAAGAGCTCTAATTAGGAAATGTGAGAAACAGTCTCACACGCGGCCATCCGTGTTAATATTGACGGGTTAAGTCCTGAGCATCTTGAGCTAGCGGCTTATTATTATATATATTATTATTTATTAGGATTATCTTTTTATGTTTTCACTTCATCGCTGCGCCGAATGAATACTATTTTTTTGTAAATTTTTGGGTTGTATTCAAGCATTCTAAACAAAAAAGAATTGCCACTAGTGTAAAAGACCTATATGTAATTTTTTTTTTTTAAGATTAGTGTTATGTTCTTATAATATGACATCAGTATTTTTATTCTTTTGATAACTTTGTCTGTCTAAAATATTATATTATGTTTCTACTATTTTATAATTATAATGTTTTTTTGAATTTTTTAAAACTAGTTTGCTCTTGTATTATTTTTTTTTCATAATATTTTTTGTTAGGCTTAAATAAACATAATCTAAATCAAATTTTTTTATTTTAAAAAATACGTTTAAGAGCTCTAATTAGGAAATGTGAGAAACAGTCTCACACGCGGCCATCCGTGTTAATATTGACGGGTTAAGTCCTGAGCATCTTGAGCTAGCGGCTTCACGCAGACTCCACTGGTTTGCAGCACCAGTGAAATGGTAGAGAGAGGAGCGCCGGGATCATCCGGATTCCCGCTTTTT
Source organism: Halyomorpha halys (assembly GCF_000696795.3). Taxonomy (NCBI): domain Eukaryota; kingdom Metazoa; phylum Arthropoda; class Insecta; order Hemiptera; family Pentatomidae; genus Halyomorpha; species Halyomorpha halys. Next base: position 334,259 of record NW_027113898.1, on the reverse strand, counting down.
CCTTCACAATTGGGAGGAGAAGCTCAGTTTGGAGTAACCTAGACTGAATGTAAATATTGTATATAGAAATAAATTTTAACATAAAGTTAATTTTTTATGTTTTATTTAATTTATATATCTATTTTAGTATGGCGTGAATGGGCTCTCAAAAATGTCTGAATTTTCATCACAGAATGTAATACTACACAATAAATAAATTTAAAAAAAATCAGATTACTGAGAGTGTTTGCATTTGAACTACGTCTAATGAAGTAACCGACACATGTAATTAATGAATATTATCTAATCAATCGATGCTCAAGTTCAATTTTCTTTGTTTTCCGGGACCATCGACCTCTTTATTGCAGGTAGCTGAAGTTTAAAACAATAACGGAGAAGAATTTGCAATTGAGCTAAACAGCCCTTTGCTGAGGGCAGAATTGGGAAATGTGACTTCAAAATGGCAGGTATTTTCAGTAAAGCCCTTGACAAAAAAAAAAAAAAAAATCAATTTTACTTCTCCCTGCCTAGTATAAATAAAGACAAGGGTGTAAAATCTTCACCCCCTGATAATCTTGGCTGATCCGAGGCGTGGGGTGAGAGCATATCAGTTCTGAAGGAACCTCTCGAGTTCCAGTCATATTATATTCCCTAAAATACTGAATGAGTTTCTATATTGTACTTTAACGATTTCTATATCTATTAGGAGAATATTAATGTTTCAAAAAGAGAAGGTGATATAGCTTTACATCAGATTTTATTGAAAATAGTTACTAAAATTCGATATTTCGAACGTTACAAAACAAAAAAATTATATAGTTAAATTTATTACAAAAACTTTGTTTTGTATTTAGTTAACATGGTAGTTTGGCGTGCACACATTTAAACAACACTGATATAAAACTTTTTTTTTAACAAAGATGATGCTATTTTACAAGAATATAAAAATATAGTGTTTTTATTAATAAATGAAATCCGACATAGGCCCTCTAGTGAAAACACATTGGATTTCTTTTTCTTTATCTTACTCAAACCGGGAGGAATATAATCTCGTAAATGACAAGATTGATTTTTTTAAAGTATTTTTCTGATTTTAGTTAGTTAAAATTTATATGTAAAAGCAATGAAATCCCAATTACTTTTTTAATTTATTGTAGAAGAATATTGATTATTTTTAATATTGTTTTTTTTTTTTTTTTTTTTTTTTTTTGCAACGTATTCTACAAAACAACTGTTTGAAATAGACGGAAATGCAATAATTTTCATTGAGTTTTTATCTTATTACTACTTTATTATTTAATTTTTCAGGCCTTTGTTATTTGAGTTATCAAATTACAGATATTTCTCAATTAAAAACATTAAAATAAATTTGATATATGGTGATATATTTGATCGATGTATTTGTTAAAAACTAAAAACAATTTTTTTTTTACATAATTTTTAACTAATTATAATAAAACATCTGATTGAACTATTTTAGTAGTATCAGTTGTCATTCATTTCTTAATAATTGCATTGTTTTTTTTTTTAAATCCATTTAAATATTTTTTCTGATACACTCCCAAATAAAGCAGTGTGAATTCATGCAAATGAATAATATCTAATTTATAACACTACATAATGTAACATAGGAAAGAAAAAACACCCGTAGCTAGGACAATGTATCCAAATAGTAAAGGCAAATAACCAAAACAGTTCCTACATTTCACTTGCTTTAAATTTCCAGTATGCAACTTATTTTATTTTGATAGTTTTTTGTGTATACTGTCTTTATTAAGAGTTTTTGCATTGCTACCTGCAATACGATTTGTGTGTTCTACTTTTAAAATGAATTTGTGTTTACCACCTTCAATATCTTGTGTTTCCTTCAAGACAATTTTGAATATACTACAATAAGACTCAGTAGATAGAGAGAAGAGAAAGTGAGTATAACGATGTCACTTTTTTTATTTATTTTTTTTGAATATCATTTTCAGAATACCTTTAATGGGTTAGTTACCGAGTTTCAAAACTTTAGGCAAACATTTTATTTTAGGAGAGTACAAAACATCAACTTAAATGTTAAAATATCAGAATCAATTTGAGGAAACGTCTTAAAGTGGTGACAAAAGTTTAGTTTTAATAATCCAAAAAAAAATCCTATTGGTCTTAATTTAAAAAAAAGTCAGTGGTCTGCAACTAAAAATATATATACAATTTTTAGTCACTCTGCTATGGCTAATAGTTATTTTTCGTATTTCAGATAACAAATATCAAATTTGGAAATTAGGATGGTATTTTCATAATATTATAAATTAATTCCACCACAACCCCTCAAACAATTATAGATTAGAATATGGTAGGATTAAAATTCCAAATAGATACAAAAAAAATTGTAAATTAAAAAAAAAAAATCAGTTGTTTTATCAACTTCAGGATAAAAACTCGATAGGCACCACTGAAAATAATAGGTATATGCAGTTCATGCATTAAAAATTAAAACAATTGAGAGGTCAATCGAATAAAGTGATAAAGGAGGTAAAAAGATTTTCCAAATTAATAATTAACTTAAATAAACAATACAATCTCGACAATTCATGTTGTCTTAGATCCTTGATTGATCAGAAATTAACTATCGAGTAATTCATATTATAGAGATTTTAAATACTTGGTAATTATAATAAAAAATATAAAATTCATTAAAAAATATATGAATAATTTTATTAACATATGTCTACATAAAAACGATACATTCAGAACAATAAGACATTACACTGTCATTTTGAATAGATTAATCAGTTGTTTTCTTTAGATGCAATCCTTGAAGAAGTATCTAGTCCATAGATCTGTCAAGCTCAACAATTTATCTCCGATTTTGCTACTAGCTTATGTTGTTCATACTTATATTGTTTCGCGATTTTAGAACTTATCAACTCATTGATTTGTCTGAACATTGCTGTTTAAACAAACTTTTTTATCCCAAGCCTGGCTATTTCTGACAAACAGAGTGAGGGAGTGTGCCCTAAAGATAACTAATGGATCGAGTTTTCATTTTGTGGGACCGCCACGAAATAAAAATTGACCCACCCTGCTTTAAAAAAATCATGTTTGACGAAAGAGAGGAAATAGAAAAAAAACAAAAAAAAAAACACGAACGAACTGAAATTCATAAATACGATCGCTTCTCACTCTTCTCTTCCTCTATCTAAATATTACCAATTAACCACATTTATAATTGTAAATTCGAATAACACAAAAGACTTTTACAATTTTTGAAAGACAAAAATAAATACGAATAACCACAAAGATCAAATTGCATTATTTTTATACAAATTTAATGAATATTTTGCGATTTACCAGAATTTTACTGTATTTTGATGTTACTTATTCACTAAATGGTTTTAATAGATATAGAATTTCCATATGTATTAAGTTGTTATGCCAAGGGTTTGAGGAGTAATGACAATGCGATATAGGATATCGTTGGTTAGGTATTATGGTATAGATAGATTATAATAGTTCGTAATTTGTAACGTAAGTAATAAGCTATTTGACAGTATTAAGTACAATTGATGTTTCAATAATTAACAGTCAAATATTATATGCAATATTATATTCGAAACCGAAATAGGTTTATAGGAAATAGGTCTTGTTAATTACTGACAAATTCTTACTAATTGCAAGTATTCATGAATATTACAGTTTTTTTTTTTTTTTTTATGATTACCGAAAATTTTAATTCAAGTGGTATTAATATCAGCTAGGTCTTATCCTCATTCAAAGCTAATTTCAGTCAAGCCGGGCTTAAATACTTAATTAAAAAAAAAAATAATATTCCCTTATTTTTAGTAGTATCAAATTATGAATAAACTTAAAATATGAAATAATTTGATAATCAGCTAATGGAGACAATTTGTGTATTCTATAAAACCATAAAACGATATGAATATAGTAATTAATTTTTGCCTGTTTTGCTAACAACCATAGAAATACGAAATAAAAATAGTTTTAATTTTTTTACTAACTAATAAATAGGATTATAGTAAGGGGATTGTATTGTAATTATTTTTAAACGAGTATTTTTATAACTAAAATTAGGATAATAAATATAGGGAAGATGTTCGGGGGAGGGGGGGGGGTGCGGTCAGCAAAGAAAAACGTAAATAAACAAAATATCTACATCTTTTCCTATCAGTAATCTACGGTCAACTATCTATACCTCATGATAATAAATATATGTTGTATAAAACCGCGCGACACAACAAATTTATTATATTTACTTCTATTATACCGAATATTAAGTGAGGAAAAGTATTGAAATTGTGAAACAAATTTCTTATCCTAAAAGGGAAATAGACGTTTTATGATCCACTAAGTCCAAATAACCAAGGCTTCCAGAGCATTCTTGGTGTATTGTCCTAGTCTCGCTCACTGAAACTATAAGAAATTAAAATTACGTATTGAAGAATGGTATATTCCGGGGATGTTACTGTAACTTTTTAGCTACAATAAACTTACACTTTATATCATTGATTTTGTAATTCTCTCTAATTGAAATGGTTCCAATAATTTTTATTACATTAGTCCTATAAATATATAGTTAAATGCTCTTTAAAATAAAGAAATTAATTGAAATATTCTGACTGAGCCTAAATTCAGAATTATCATAATAGCTCACTTCAATTTTGTCCATTTTAAATAATTAACCGTCCCATATTGTTTACAAATATTAATAATGTTTAAATATTAACTATGAGAGAATTTTAAAACTAATTAAAGGAGAAATATTTTCCCATGTTTAAAAGAGTAGTTATAGTCATTCAATTAATTATATATTATTTTTTATATTATATCTTCAGTGGTTTTTTAATTTTAAAAAAAATTAAATTTAATGGCTCATTTGTATGTTGTCCGAAGTAAGTTTAAAGGAATTCAGTATATTTTAATTTAATAGGACTTATTAATTTTATAATTTAATTATTTTTTTCTGTTTTAGAATCTTAAAATGAATCTAATTAACAATATTAAAAAAAAAAAAAAAAGCATGCAGAATAAAATTTGTTTTTAATGACTATCACAATTGGCTTAAAACTACAAAGAAAATCAACACCCAACCTCTTCATTAAAATGAACAGAGTAAAACAACTAAAACACCCCATTTAACAAATAATTTATGCGACCCAAGCTATTGTTTGTTTGGGGTAGGCACGGTAAATTGAGCGGTTAGGGGTATAATGCCTTGTGCTAAGTATTAATCTGTCCCCTAGAGTCATCTGTGTGTTAACAAAGATAACATACACTTACAGCCCACACAGCTCCCCGTCTCTCCCACAATATTTTTTAGTGATACCCCGTTTTAATCTTTCAAGTTAACTTTAAACATTATATTTAATTAAAAAACAAATAATTGAAAAAAAAAATAAAAAATATATGACACATTTAAACATTGTATTGATGGGAAAATTGTAAATTTTGGTAAAACAGAGTTAAAAATAATTAAGTTATAATAATTAAAGTGGAACTTTCTTAGAAATTGTCCGAGAAGAAGTTCTGAATCTTTTGCTGAGACTTCCCCAAACTGGCCCAGTTATCTTTAAAACAATCCAAAATACGAAAATTATAATCAATATATTGAGTAAAAATAAAAAAAAAAAAAAACAGTTTTGTTTCTATGTACCCTAACATGAGTTCGATATTTTTGCTATTTAAACATGTTTAGTAATAATGGATTAAATATTTAATCCTGACTGTATCATTGACTGTTTATTTAATTTATTATCACTCAAGTTAAAATCATAACTTTGAAATACAATTTTTATTTTGCAATATTCATTTCGGTGACTTAATATTAGTCACACAATTATAGACAACTATCCCCGAGGTATGTATTATAAAATATAATAATGTTTCTAATAATCTTTTTTAAACAAAAATCCTTTATCTCTCGGTTTCCACTCTTTAAATTTTTTTAAAGCCAAAAATAGTAGAGGTATGTACTATTGTAGTTTTTAAAAAAGTTGCAAAAACTTCAAACTTTTTTTAAAAATTACATTTCACGTACTAATGTGATATTTTTACTTTCGCTGATTCTCAAACGACTTTACATCTCCCGCTGGAAATTATTTGAACATATTTTGCAAATTAAATCCCTCAATAAATATAATTTTATCTTTAATTTTCTTGTTACGTATTTAAAACTTTAAAAAAAAAATAAAAGAACCAATAGCCAGAGTGAGGCGTAACATGATACCTTACCCGCACAACAGATCATACTTAAGGGGTAATGTTTCCCTTCTTGCTTTATTTTGTTTTTTTTAACTATGCAATTAATATTTAAAAAATAGAACAAGATATATTTCACATACTGATTTGTAAAAATATTTTCTTTTGACGAATTATTATCTATCTTTTCACTGAGCATGAATTTCATCAATACCAATTTGAGATTTCCTTTTTACTCGTACATTACATAGTAAGGGTAAATTCATACCTAACTAACAATATTGATACAATAAGTAATTAACTATCATTAGATTTATGATCAGACATTAAGCTTTCTAACAGTTGTTTCGTAAAGGATTTCATTATAATGCAGAGGACTTATAAACCATTATATGAACAATGAACACCAGGAGAAAAAAAAATCCGAATCTTTATTTCTTCTTACTTCTTTAAGTTCAAAAATTTATCATTTTTTTTTCTTTAAAAATTATATTTAGGTGTTTCAGACGACGCTAAAACTATTATTTGCTTTAATAAAAAAAAAGGTAGCTTACTATATGTGAAGTCTAATTAACTTTTTATAATTCATACTTCATAAATATGGGTATTTTATTATATATAGGTATTGTTTTATTATTATGGGTATTATTTACATATATATATATATATATATATATATATATATATATACACATATCAAACAAACTTGAATCCCAAATCTTGCTTCTTGGATTTCCAAACCCAACAGATTTTTTTATGGGTGTAGTTACAGACTTTATAAAATAATACGCATCCTGAATGATATTTTAACCAATATTTTTAGTAATCTCGTAAATTAGTGATATGTTTATTTGGTAAAGATTCTGTTGCAATAAACAATTCTAAATCTTTCAATTATTTAAATTAAGAAACTTTTAGATTTATAATTCAAAAGAAAATTTCATAATAAATTAAAAAAGGTAGAACTCTGGAATTTAGAACAGTAATATTCTGGTTCATTGCGTGTACCTCACATATTCTACTTGCCTTTAAATATTGAGTAGAAATTTGATCTAGCTCAAATAAAAATGGGAAAAGATACGTAATTATACTGAGCACCAGATATTTTCCTTTTAATTATTATCAAATCAATAAATAAGAAGGGTAAGGTTTCGAAATAAATATAATAATATAAAATATAAAACTTCACTTGATAAGCAGAGTGACTGTCACCATAAATGGAAGTCGTGTTTCTGGTATATTATGAGACCTTAGATACCCAGTGACTATAGATATCTACAAAGGCCTGATGCTGGATATCTTGAGGTACGTATCTTCCTCTTCAAACTTTTGCCTCGCTATCCCACAAAAGAATAGGTTAACATATACCCAAGGGATGGCTCTGTTGCGCTTTACCAAACAAAAAAAGATAATGCCTCAGGAGACAGTGCAGGTCCTAGTCAGAGCGATAACTCTAGATCTGTTTCTTCCAAGAATTTCGGTAAAAATACCGTATTTTCTTGTTTTTTGGACTAATTAAAATTTTGTTGGCAAAATCTATCCTTTCTTGTAAACCAATAAAATATTGTTGCTAGTTATAGTCTTTAGTTAAAACTATCTTATCTTGCCATGATAGCTTGTTTTCTTGTTGTCATTTAAAATTTGTAAACTGGTGGAGTGTTGTACCAACAGTTGTATAATCCTTAAAGTATGAACAATAAAAATAAAATAAATAAATTTAACTGCGTATTTTCTGTTATCGCTTATCCTTACTAATTAATATCACCCGTCGTTAAATTGTCAAAAAACTTCGAGGACTGTATTTGTTGATACAATAGCCACTCAGTGTGATTTGAGATGAGTTAAATAAAAAAGTAATTGAATTACGGATTCATAGTGACATATGAAAATAAAATCAAAGATTGTCTATTGGTACACCTGTCCTCCTAAAAAAAATAAAACATAAATTTAGCAAATAAATGCATTATTATATAAAATAACTTTTAAAAGTAAATACTTATATACAAGAAGAAACTGTTAAAACTAAGTAAACCTTCAGAGAGCATCAACCAACACTTGTTGATTGGTATCAATATTAATTATTAAACTCATTAATACAGCACAATAACTATAAAAGAAATAAAGAGAATACTGGACTCCGCATTAGAGGGGAAAATGAAACAATAGTGGATTTTCTGGAACGGATACGACAATTGAGAGTAGCCTAGACATGAGAAGGTTTCCGGAGCAAGCGAAGCGTAGGGTCCGAGCCCTTTAGCGTGATCTGGGGCAGTGTGGGCTAGCGTGCCTTCAGCCACTTGATCAAAGCAGGCCCCATCTTAGCCTTTACAAGTTTATTTTAAAGCCCCACCCCTCGACTTAGGAGATAAAGCCCAGACGTCAAGTGCTATCTAGACCCACTTCCGCTGGTGAGTAGCTAACCTTTCGTTGAGCTGCCACTACCGGATACCTATCTCGTATACAGCCATCAACCCCGAACCGGAGCCTTCCGATAACTCTTAATTCTCCATTGAGCTACGAAATCGAGAGCCGGACACGAAACTTTCTTTTCAATGGGCGCCAAAATTTTATACCACGAGTGGGCGTGGGATGTAATAAGTAGGTATATCACTAAGTTTTCAGTTTATTTATACGGCCATTTTCATTATTATATATGTGAAGATATTTCAACTTATTCCAATTAGCATTATTGGATGTAATTACACTATAATATATAAATCATAATTTAATTTAAAAATTTTTGGTTTAATTAAAAAAAAAAAAATTCAAATGATTTCGGCCGAATAATGAGAAGTCTTTGAACGTTGAATTGGTTAAAGTGGAAATTTCACGTTTAAAAAGAAATGTTATTTGCACAAAAGCATTTTTTTTTTTTTTATATGTTGCAGTACCATGACACGCACTTTTAACTTCTTTCGAAAGAAAGGGAAGTAGAGCTCTTAGAAAAGAAAAGATTTTATAAAAGTTTTTTTCTAATAAAGTAATAGAAAAGTTATTATATTTTATTAAACTAACATAGAGATTAGTTATTCATAACTGTGTAACAAATAAGGGGTTACTGACATTAATAGAACTCAAAAATACATTATTAAAAAAAAAAGAATTTACATTTATACCACTGCAACCCATGAAGGGTTAGGGGTGCAGTACTTTGTATGGAAGTACTGTAAATAGACCAAGGGTTGTGCAAGCAGGTAATTAGGTCAGTATCACGCTCAACCGTCAGAATTTCAGTTCATTAAGGGTACCCACACGCTGGGTGGACCCCGGAAGGCTTCTGAACCCACCATTCTGACTCACGGCTTCAGTGCAACAGAACGTAATTAATTATCTGCCATGGCCGGATTCAAACCCGGGTTCTTGAAGTTAGTAGCAACTTTCCTTACCAATGAGCTAAAAAGAGAAATAATAACAAATTAACATTATATAACCATTAGGATCAAACAGGCACTTCACATATTGTCTCTTGAGTATGTTTATTTTTTTCTAAATTCTCTAATTATTTATTTCTGTTTTTTCAAAGTCCCCATGCAGGTTTTTTTTTTCTAAATATCTTCATTGTTGTTCTTAGATTTATCAACTTTCTTCATGAATATGGATGTACCTCGTAACAGTTTAAAAAAAAATAATTAGAGAAAACATTATAATTAATTAATGACTGAAAATAATGAATTGTTAAAGTCAACTCACTATCTGGACTAAATATTAAATAAACTAAATTATAGAAGTAATAAAAAAAACACATCTAATTGGAAAGGTTGTCCCAATAATTATTTCTTTGATGCATGTCATAAACAAATACACACAAAGAACCATTAAATGAAAATGATGAATGCAATTTTTTACCTTAATGTTGTTAGAGACAGGTGCTCTATCAGTAAATGTAATTACCTGAAACAGAAATAAAGAAATTGTTATTAGTTTTCATATTTTCTAAATTTTATTTAAAAATTCAAACTTAAAAATAGGTCGATTTATCCAATAAATCGAACCATAAGTTAATGTTTATTTTTTTTTAAAACTTCTAGGAAATGATTGAGATGAAATAAGGGATATAAAAAAATTAAATATATGATCGGTAGGAATTATTATTAAACAGAAAAAAACAAATATATTTTAAGAAATTTTTGTGCCTGGAGCTTACATTGTTTAGTCATTTACATAAATCATTTGATTGAGTAGACGACAAACCGTTAAAAAGTTTGTTTAAAATCTAAACTTCTGATTAAAATTCGGAAACTTACTGTTCTTATTCTTTTTTGAGAAATTGGATCATACATTGAATAAAAAACATTCCCGCTTGGTAAAGTTGTAAATTTATGAAACAATTTATTTTTACGTTGTGGTGCAATGACATGTACTTAATGTGTAACTCAGGAACGATCGTGGAACATTTGTCATGTTTTTATACACATATTACACGATAACAGCTCTCTGGAATCCAGGAGTACTGTACCAAAAAAAATCGTTTCACGAATAATTGATTATAATTTTATTGTAATATTTAATTTTTAGTGATTAATAATTTTATTATATTTAATGTAATATATAATTTTAATTATAAAGCCTGATAAACTTAAGCTCTTACAAAAAGTATTGAAATAAGATCATAAATATATATTTATTGTTTTTTTAATTTAAATATAAATTTATGTTGTTTTTTTTTACGATTGTTGCAAGAAAATACCAGAATAAATAAAACAACATGAGTGTCTCCAAAATAGGAATAAGAAGCCTTTTTGGAAGGAAAAAAATTGTTTTAGTGTCCCGAGCGATTTCGAGTTGAATTTTCTTTATTTTCTGTTAGTTCTGAATTTGAATTTATTCATTAATTTATAATTTATTATATTATACATATAAATATAATATTTATTAAACGCATCATTTTTCTTTTAGTTTGGATAAAAATATTAAACTTACTAATCAAATGTTTAAGCGTGATTTAGTCGTTTTAATCATTTTAAAAGTATTGCACTTGTTTATTTGATAAATTCAGTTAGTACTGCTAATATTTTTTTTTCATGAATAAATAATCCATAATCTCATTTAAAATTACATACAATTCCTAAACGCTGTAGTTCTCTTAGGGTTAACATTGAACATTGTAGAAATATTTAATGAAAAGTGGAAATACAAAAAAAATTTGCACTTTATTCATACACTAGCGAGTTCAAAGGTCGAGTATTTAAAGGTTAGGTGATTGCTCATTCTACAATTTAATTTAACACTGCCAAGCGGGTTATTTCGGGGAACGTTGCAAAGGAAGATGCTATGAGTTTTACTAGGCGACTCTATTCAAACTGATAATTACCCAGATATTCTTTTGGGTTACACGTTTAAAGGTGTAAAAGTTTAAAAAAAAAATATATTAAAAAACATTAGAGAAGACAAGAAGTTAACTAGAACTCAAGCCGACCAGTAATGAATTGAGAAGTTCAAATTCTATTATAGCTTGGCTTCTACTACAATTGAACTTACCATGATGAACAACTATAACTAATTTCACTATAACGAATAGTTAAAATAACTTAATTACTGCTAATCGTGTTCTAGCTCCGATGATTTTATTGTTCTGAAACATTTATTAGTAACTTAAGGTAGTAATTGTTTTACCTTCTATTTAACTAGGCAACTTCTGTTCAGTCAATTACATTCTGTATTCAATCTGATTTTCAAGTTTAGCCTTATTTATTGTAAATTAGTCTAATAACTATTGTTAATAGTTAATAGTAAAGTATTCTTCATTAATTTACATCCTTAGCATTTTTTTATTAGATAATGTATGCCTATAAGTGATAATTTATAGTTTAAAAGTACTTTGTTGATAAATGATTCTTAAGCTCACTCAAAACTTCTTTTTTTATAATTATACTATAATAACATTGATACTTTCATGCTTTGCATAATAGAAAAAATCAATGAGCTGGTTGATATCCCCATAACTAAAATCAATTAGTAACAATAATTGACAAATTAAAACATATTTTTAGATTATTAAAACAATAAGTCACAGCAATGGTCAGATGCTTCACTCAAGTTGAGTGTTTGCGGCTTTAGCGCACTTGCTCAGCCTCCACTGGGTCATTACCAGTGATGCGGCGAGAGGGATGCGCTGGGATCTCAAAGAGTCCAGCTCTATCCCTCACACGTGGAGGATAGACCGGGCTCAGGGATCCTCAGGTCGATATTGTATATAAGAGTGTAAATGTGACTAGTGAATATTTATTTCATTTTTATTATTAATTTTTTTTTTTTGTACATAGTTTGACTATGTTCATTTTCTTTATCCTTCCGTTCGTATATATTTAGAGAGAGATTTTATTTATTTTTATGTACTTTTATTTCATTTATTTTTATTTTAGTATGAACGTGATCAGTTATCACTATTACCTATTGGTCATATGTTGTGGCTGACTAATATCTATCAATAAATAAAGTATTGAATACTAAATAAAATAATAAAACAGTCACAATTCTATTTTGAGACTCTCACAAACTTTATGAAAGAGATTTTTTTTTTTTAATGTAAAGATTGAAAATAATCCTTTTAAACTCTAATGAACCTACATATTTCTGTTCCAAATATATTATTTTTAGAAATACATTTTTTTTCGGCAGTTCTGGTAACACTATCCTCTAAAATTTATATTAATATCTAAAATTTACGGGCTGATAAAAATAAGCACATAGAGTTTAAGAGCACTGAATAGATTTATTATGCCTAATTTATAAAAATAATGCTAATCCATAAACAGGAATACGGGTCTGACGGACCCTATTGATTTCTTGTGTATGCAATAGACCTTGCGGTGTTTTACCATCGTGGTCCATGGGCTAAAATAGTATCAGTGTGAGACGTGATGAGAGCACGCTAGTTTTTAAATACAGCCATTTCCGCGACAATTGTTAATGATGGAAGGTATACAAATTATACCAGTGAATATAGATACAAAATAAATACAACTCAAAACTGAATAAACCGGATTATTTTAAAAATAAAAATCTCCTAAATACAAAAAAAAACAACAAAAACTAAAATAATAGATCTCCCGAAGCAAATGGGTACCCTCAGAAACTAGTTTGTCAATTGCTAAAACAAACACTAACACTAACAAGAGTAAAATATACAACACGATTTCTTGCATACTAACACTCTCAAAGAAAATATTAAAAATCATAAACGATAAAAAAAACGATTACGCTATTACATACAAAAAGACGGCCATCTTATCCAAACTTTACACCAATACTAATGATAAAGACGAAATACAGCTTCAATCTAATATAGTGTACGAAATTCCCTGTGAAGAGAACTGCGGAATATCCTATTTTGGGACTTTAGAATCTCAAAAGAAAAGCATATTAATACAGTTATAGCTTAGTATCAAAAAACTGTAACAAAACTTACCAAACTGTTCTTACAGAAAATAGTTAAAATTTAATACACAAAAAAAAAAACGAACATCAGGAAAAAACAACTTCAAGCGAAATTTAAAGGAAAATATCACTATAGACAAATATTAGAATTGGTCAATAACAGATAATTCACCATTTTTTATTTATTTAATGTAATTTAAAACTGTATAAATAATAAATACAATAAGTAAATCTGTGGACTGTTTAATTTACACTTAAAATCTTGGGAAGGCACCACCCGTTGGTGGTACTTCAAGCATTAATTCAATTAGAAGGTCCCGTGGCCATTTTCTTTTCAGACGCCTCGGAGGATTATCAGGGATTGTTAAGGATGAGAGATTAAGAACTAACGGGTTAGGATGGATAAGGAGTTTGGAATGAAAAGACGCATATCTGTTTTGGGCCAAATCTGCAACGGATGGGATGTTAAGGTCTTTGTGGGTGAGTTTATTTGTAACGTAATAAGGAGCATCAAGGATTTTACGTAGGATTTTGGATTGTAAGGACTGGATGCGGGAGGAATTTGATGGTTTGGTAGAGCCCCAAAGCTCAATTCCATATGTCCAAGTTGGTCTGATTATCGTAGTGTATAATAATTTTTTGTAGTGAAGTTTAGAGCGAGTTGTTGCAATTAAAATCAATGAGCAGTTTCTTGTCGTTTCAGTCTTGTATGTAGATTCCAAGTAAATCTCTTGTCAAGATGGAGTCCTAAGTATCGAATCTGTTCAACAGGTGTTAGATAATACACGATAAAACATTAACTATAAATGCAATGGGACTGAGTGTATCAGATGGCCTAAATGATGACCAGAAAAACAAAGAAATGGTTTTAATTGTCTTAAAAAGGAATAACCTTTTTGAATAAGGTCTAAACCCGAAAAGTTTTTTATACGTAAATAATTCTAAAATAAGTAATTATTTAAAGAATTTCAAATCTTGAAATAGAATTATAAAGTGCGAAACATGGGCGTTGATGACCTCGGGTTTTACGCCCTAAAGCCCCAACCATCAACAACAACTAACTATAAATATACAACATGTAAAACAGAAATAACCTACCTTTACATGTAAGAGAGAACGGTCATGTTTTCGGAAAACCAAAAAAAAACCACATTTACCTTTCTCTGTTTCATCTCTATTCAGTTTTTGCACAACCTTGAGTCTGTTGTATCACAGCAACGTGAAACACGCTCTAATAGGCGATTGTAAGTAATTTCTATATTTATTAATCTCAAATTATATTTGAACAGTGTGTTTTTTTTTTTAAATTAGTTAAAGAAAATCTTAGTTCTAAAAAAACTGTTTTTTCATGTGCAGGGCATGACTGTGCAAACAATAATGTTGCGAAACGTCGCCTCAGTGCAATGGTCATATCAACTGATCCTCAAAATCCACAAAAATTATATATCATTAAAAGTCATGAAAAAAATGAAATGGTATTATTATTATTATTAAACTGGGGGTCGGGAATCCCTTCCTCACTTCAACCCAATTGATTCTTTTGTGAGTTACCCCACTTTCCACTAGATATCCCATACGAATCTTATGCTTCTTACGAAGCTCAATAATTCTTTTCGGTTTGTTCTAGAAATGTCTTCAGGTTCCATTTTATCCTGTCCCAAATACTGAAGTCTTCGGAAGGCAAGAGCTTCACATTCAATATCCTGTGCCTTTTCTTCGCCTTCCATACATAGACGAAAGGTGGATATGGTATGTAAGAGAATTACTAAAACAAACTTTGTTTGAAGGGCAGTTAGCCGAAGATTATGAACTAGGTATCACAGTTTGTTATATATCGAAGAAACCTATTTAATTGAAAAGGGGTAAACATTTAAAAATTTCGGCCAATCAGAATCAACGAACAACAAATGGCTTGGTTTTTAGAAAGGATGTCACTCCTAAGTGGAATTTCACAAGTACATCAAGTTCCCTGCAGGACGATGGACACAAGACTACGGTAGCTCAAGAAGCCATTTCCAGTCATCAAGAACACGCCATATAACAAGTAAAGCTTTAAAAACGGAATCGCTTGAATTCCTAACAATATTTATCAAGCACTTGATAATTAAAAGAATTATTAATATTATTTATATCAAATTTAAACTGCTCTAAACTTCCCATTCACTACAAAAAATTAGTATACACTACGATAATCAGACCAATTTGGACATATGGAATTGAACTCTGGGGCTCTACCAAGCCATCAAATTCCTCCCGTATCCAA
Organism: Halyomorpha halys; assembly: GCF_000696795.3. NCBI lineage: Eukaryota > Metazoa > Arthropoda > Insecta > Hemiptera > Pentatomidae > Halyomorpha > Halyomorpha halys. The sequence continues at coordinate 318,439 of NW_027113898.1, read as the reverse complement.
TCCTTACAATCCAAAATCCTACGTAAAATCCTTCATGCTCCTTATTACGTTACAAATAAACTCATTCACAAAGACCTTAACATCCCATTCGTTACAGATTTGGCCCAAAACAGATATGCCTCTTTCCAGACCCCTTAACCATCCTAACCCATTAATTCTTAATCTTTCATCCTTAACAATCCCTGATAATCCTCCGAGGCGTCTGAAAAGAAGATGACCATGGGACCTTCTAATTTAAATTAATGTTTGAAGTACCACCAATGGGTGGTTCCTTTTCAAGATTTTCAAGGGTATATGAAACATACAACATATTTACTTATTGAATTATTTTGTACAGTTGTAAATTACATTAAATAAATAAATTAAAAGAAATTTAAACTACAGGTTACTAAAGATTAATGGTTGATCATAAACATTAACGCCAATGTTCATATTTATGGCTAATATTGTAATATTGATGACCAGTATTCGTGTGAATTGATTGAGCATTAAAGGTAGATTTTATTTTATAAAAATATTTGATAAATTTAATTAATTATA
>NW_027113898.1:314316-315969 GCF_000696795.3 Halyomorpha halys | reverse complement strand
TATATAAACTATTTATTGTCCGGCGTTTCGCCCCACTTTATAGGGCTTAATCAGGGCTGTTCAAGACAATAGGTAAAACAGACATTCATTGTCTTTCACTCACAGTGATCACACATTTCTGTTTAACTTATCGTCTTGAAGAACCCTGATGAAGTCCTAAAAAGTGAGGCAAAACGTCGGACAATAAATAGTTGAAAACCATTTTGTTCTTTTTTAACCGTAAAAATATATAGTCCTTAACTAAAAGTTTTTTTTGAAAATCCAGCATTTAAGTCTTGTTAGACTATCTGTACAGAACCTATCTGGGATTAATTATACATAGATTCGCCATGTTTACTAAAAATTTAACTACTGGCGTAAACTATGGAATCACGCAAGCATATCTTTTCTCCTTTTAATTAATTATATATATTTTTTTTTTAGAATTGATAATTAACGTATTGGATCCGTTTTTCATCGAATGTTTGCAGTTAATTCATTAAAAATATTTACTTGTTTCATTTTGATTATTTAAACTTGTTTGCTTATTTAATAAATTGTTTATATTGTGTGTTATATTATTGTGTCATCATTCCGATTTCATTTCCATTAAGTAAATTAAATTTAGTTCTTATTTCTTTTGTCCATTGTAGTATAAATAATTAAGCCGAATAAAAATAAATAAGACCCCCATTACTATGCCAATATCCTTCAAGTGTAAGCCGATGAAATCGATCATTGATAGATTATCTTAAAAATTAGAAAACGTTTTACTTATAAAAGGTTTCAGGTGTTACTATTCAACTTATTATCTAGCTAATGTCACGGGATACTTACATTTTTTGTTTGTATTGTGCAATATTACATTCTGTCTTATATTTATAGACAATGGTAATAGGAATTGTAGAGCTCAATCACACCTTATTTACAAATATATGAATTATAAAATAATAAATAGAGGAAATAAAAAAATATAAATAAATAGTATATAAAATTAAACTTAAAGTAAAACAATATCTTAAACACAATAATTTCTATTAACAATATTTATATTTAGCCAGGGGAACTCCGAATTGAGCTCCCCCCCCCCATTTATGGAGAAAAGAGAAAAACTCTAAAAGATCCTGGGGCTTCTCTCTTAACCGGGCTTCTCACTGGTAACTTACAAAATTAAATAACTATATAATAGCTCTATCGATTGTGGAGTATGAAAGGCATTTTGTATACTACAAATGGACTGAGGTTTACTGACTACGAATAATTGCTAGACTTTTCCATAATGGTGTAAAAGGAAATATGCTTAGCTTTGTCAAGAATTTACTAAACAATAGAATGATGCGGGCAAGGGTAATTGAAGTTTTCTCTTGACGAAGTTGAACAGGAAAGTGGTGTACCTCAAGGCTCTATCATCAGTTTATCTTCGTTTCTATAAATGTCATCGCAAATCGCATAAACCTCTCATTTAACGACTTTATCCCAAAAGTCGATTACTTTTCTTCAAAAGGGAAGATCTAAAAGCGGATACAATGCAGTTAACGAAATCCCAAACAGAAAAAAGGGGGGGAGATAACGTACTTGTTTTCTGCTGAAAAAGCGCAATCCTAATCCATTATTTTCTTTCAGAAAAAAATAAATCACACAAGTATAAGAAATATTACAGTAAATGATTGTGAA
>NW_027113898.1:304090-314221 GCF_000696795.3 Halyomorpha halys | reverse complement strand
AACAATTATAAGAATCGTAAATTGAAATTGAAAAATTATATTGATAAATTGTGATAAGTATTTAATAAAAGTAAGAACCTTTTAAATTTTTTTTCCTATTAAATTTATGCTGGAAACACAAAAATTTATGCTGACCAAAAAAAAAAAAAAAAAGTAGTCAGTTAAAAACTAAACCATGGCTGTATCTTATTATCTTCAGCTTGTTAAAGCCTGTTAAAAAGATGGAATTAAGTTCGGTTCCGTTGGAGCGTTCTAGAACCAGCTCAGTATATGCTTTACCAACCGAAATCACGGAATTATCCTCAATTAATAGATGAAAACTTTTTGTACTTTATTATGCTAATAACCATTATTTTTACGCTAGAAAAAATTAATGTTGGTCATATGTATTATTTCGATAATAATATTGAGTACATTATTTTGAGAGTCCGTTTGTCAGTTATTTCCGGTTGACCGTGTTAACATGCACAACTTCAAGTTATCTATCAATAAAGCATTAGAGGTTACTTATATTCCGAGTAAATATGATAATTCTGAACACATAAGATTTCAGAGTTCAATAATTCAGCCCTTTATTTTGAAAGTGGTCTAAGTCCATTTATAATTAGATTAAGAAATTGTCCAAACTGTTGAAAATAATGTGGAAATCATAGATCACAAAGTTTTAATATTGATTTCATAAGGAAATTAGTTTTTACCAAATGATTTATTTCTTGACGTAGTAGAAATGACATTTAAAAAACAAAACATTTCACTTTGTCCCCCGAGATTATTACAATATTATCAAAATGTTTCGGAAAGGTATTGGCTTTATTTTACATGAAATGAGACAAGAAGATTTTGTATTAACAAAATTATTAGAAGACGCAATTTTTAAAAGGATAAAGAATTCTAACGGAGAATCAATTAACAGGTTAAGAATATGCCGGTTTTGTTAAAAATTAACCATATAAAATTTTCTATAAGACATAAATGAATGAGAATAAAAATTTGAGTCCTGAATTTATTGCCACGTCGGATAGACCAAGAAAGTTCGACAATATTATATTGACACAACAGTATAAAAATATCTGACAAACTACAACAGCAAAATTCAAGGACATAATTGACATATTACGATATATACCACCGGAACATTACGATTTCTTCGAATCCCTGTCACACACCCAAAATTTAGATGAGTAGTAAATTGTTTTTCTAATTCTGCATGTTGTGTAGTTAAAAAATATTTGATCACATAAATTATGTTTTTGAAGTGTTGTAAAGATATGTAAAATAAAATGAGTATTTTTTTTTTAATTTGAAGCAACTTAAATTATGTTGAATGTACTTGGGCTCCTTCAAATTTTATAAAGAATCTGGTTGTTAATTTTGAAAGTGGCCTAATTCTATTCTTGGTAAGAAAGCGTATATTATTCACTAAATAATTGCCATTATTTTGATAGGATATATAAATTTAACAGCTTTAGATACACCAAAGCAGCATGTCTCATTAGTATTATATATGTATATTTTTAATTGCATTGAAGCACAAACCCTTCAATGTATCTATTTAAGTACAAGTGGACATAGGCCACTTCCAAAATAAACTCATATCGAAAACATCTTTGCAGAAAAATTGTACCTTTATGTATTAAAAATATACTGTTTCAGCTTATAATGCATTACAGTACATTGTATGCAGATTTAAATCACGTTCATTAATACTTTAAATGTATCCGAATCTCCAAGTACACTTGTCAAATCTGTAAAAATGCTCCTTTTACTGTAGTGATTTATTTTTCGATCATCAAAAAAGCAAAAGGGAAAAAACAAATCATGAATATCGAAAGTTATAGAGAAAAATAACAAAAAAAAAATCATAAAACATCTAAAAGCAAAGGAAATGATTTGAGATATTTTAGAAGAGCAATAAGCACCAAAATCGCAAATAAAAAAAATAATTGAATAGCTCAAAATATTTCTTAATTCATTACTTCTTTCTTTTTAATACTAAGCGAAATTATTCAAAGTGGAATAATTATTTACTTTTAATTGCCTAGAGCAAAAAATATATTATAACTGGAGGTCGTAAAAATTTCCCATTAACCAAATTTAAACGGACACGTCATGTCTTTAATTTTCATTTATATATATATTTTACATTTAATAATTTATTACAATACTCTTTAATTATTCGATTTTACAATTGTATTTAATCTCTTTTATACAAAAAAAAATCACTATTGTATAACGAATACAACTCCTGCTAGAAGTTAGCTTGAGCTCGAGTCGCTCTCATGTTCTTGACTAAAGTTAATGTAATCAGCACTTAGCTATGTAAACGGTTTAATGTACTTTGATATACACTGAAATTTTATACATTAAGATACGCACACATGTCTTCGAGTGATATTCTTTAATTTTTAAAATGAATTTTTTTTTTATTTATATATTTAATGTAATTTACAACTGTATAAATAATAAATACAGTAAGTAAACATGTGGACTGTTTCATTTGCACTTTAAAATCTAGTGAAGGAGCCACCCTTTGGTGGCACTTCAAGCATTAATTTAAGTTAGAAGGTCCCGTGGCCAACTTCTTTTCAGACGCCTTGGGGGATTATCAGGGATTGTTAAGGATGAGAGATTAAGAACTAATGGATAAGGAGTTTGCAATGAAAAGACGCATCTGTTTTGGGCCAAATCTGCAACAAATGGGATGAGAGTTTATTTGTAACGTAATATGGAGCATCAAGGATCTTAAGTAGTATTTTGGATTGTAAGGATTGGATGCGGGAGGATGGTTTGGTAAAGCTCCAAAGCTCAATACCATATGTCCAAATTGGTCTGATTATCGTAGTGTATAATAATTGTTTGTAGTGAATGGGAAGTTTTGAGCGTTTGTCAAGAAGGTGTTGTAGCAATCGAAATCTACGAGTAGTTTCTTGTCGTTTCAGTCTTTCAGTGGATTCCAAGTAAATCTCTTCTCAAGATGGAGTCCTAAGTATCGAATCTGTTCTACAGGCCAAAATGAATTTAATCCCTTAAGATAAAATAACCAAACAGCGCAAAACGGTCTGTCAGAAGCGCCGAGATTCAGATTGCCAATTTCAAAAATAATATGTTATATGATATTGAAATTACAAGTTTAAGCTAAGTATATGTCTGGGATGTTACGGAAACTCGATAGTAATGTTTCCCAATTTTTTAGAATTTTTTGAAAATGGTTCATACAATTTTGATTAAAGTTTTACATCATTGGACAGTTAATATCTAGAATCAAAACTTTTTTTATTTTACTTTCACTTCACATATAGAAAATATGTTGTAAGGAAACGTGCGATCATAAAAAAAATCTAATCCTAAAGACTAATTTCATGTATTATGTTTCTCTGTATCCAAATGAACGATTGTTATGACAACAGTTTTTTCGATGGAAAATTATGTTTTCCAATTTTTTGACCGCGGAAACAAAATAATATATAGAAAAAAGAAAATAGAACAAAAAAAGAAATGAAATAAAATTCAACTTAATGTAAAATAACATCTTAAACACATTTCAAATGCTAATACTACTTAATTATTTTTTAAAAAAGTTCATGAAGTTTTATTCTATGAAAAAAACTGGGATAAGGAATTAAAAACTACTACCTGTTTAAATCCAACCCTAGTAAATCATTTTCCGTAATTTTTGTATTGATTTGCATTAGCAAACTAAATTATTCAGTTAAATTTAAATAGGTCACCTCCTAATGCACCCCAATACATCACGCTATATTGGGATATTATTTAATAATTTTCCATCGCTTACCTTAATGTTTTGTAATGAAACCGAACATAAACCTTGTCTCCAATATATCCCAAATTTATAAAGTGCTAAAAATAGTAATATAGTATTTGTTGATTTTAATATTTAACCATGTAAATAATTACTTCACTACTTATAAATTTATATAAATATATATTACATATAAATTTACGTATATGTGTGTATGTATATTGCTATTATTTTACTACTCACTTTAGTAATTTATGTAAGTTGTGCATAAGCTTAGTATATAAAACCTAACTTCCTGTACCCTTAAATACTCTTGAGCTTAACTTTATAGACCTTTAGACTTTTTAACACTTTCGATGTCTGTGTACATCTTTAATAATTTTATACACACTGCACCCATTCAAATAATAATAACAATAAATATATAAACAAACATTTTAATCAATTGATAATGATAATAACAATGAAATAAATTAAACTTTAGGATTTATAAAAAAAAAAATTATATTCCCTTACGATTCACTTTAATTATTTAATGAAGTGTTGTGTAAGCTTTATATTTCCAACCTACCCTCATGTACCCTTAAATACTCTTGAGCTTAACCTTCTAGACCTTTAGACTTTTTAACACTTTCTATGTCTGTGTACATCTTTAATAATTTTATAAATTATATTCCCTTACGATTCACTTTAATTATTTAATGGAGTCTTGTGTAAGCTTTATATATCCAACCTAACCTCATGTACCCTTGAATGTTCTTTTGCTTAATATTCTAGACCATTGTTTTCCAAACTTTTGATATTTGTTTACTTTAAAAATTTTATGCAGATTACCCAATCATAAAAAAAAATAGTAATAACAATAAATAAATTAAAAACATTAAGAACATTTTAATAACAATGAACTGTATAAACACTTTAGTACTTATAATTAAAAAAAAAATATTCCATTTATTTCACCACTCACTTTTGTTATTTAAGCAAGTTGAGCGTAAGCTTAATATATTCAACCTACCCTCCTGTACCCTTAAATAATGTTATGCTTAACCTTCTAGGCCAGCCTTTACCAAACTTTTGATATATATGTGCACCTTTTATAATTTTGCCTTAAGAGCCTTTCTTTAAAAAAATTTAATATATAGAAATCAATATTTGTTGATTCTTATTTTATGCACTACCGTTCATCCGATTTTGATGGAACTTGTTGCTAAATGTTCAAACTTTTTCCGGGAAGCAGCCATTAAGATTGAATGCCTTTATAAGGACTTAATATTAGTTTCAAATGAATAAAAACTTTTGAAATGTTTTATTTTATATCATCAGTTCTAATTTGTTTAATTAGATTCGGTTTGTGCCCCGTTCAGTTTATCTCTATACTCCTGCTACATTCGTTGCAGATTAGTTGAGTCATGTTGAAGTTAATTATATTTTTTTGTTTTTTTAATGAAATCAAAGGCGAATATAAGCTATCTAAGGCAAAAAAATATATTTTCCAATTATTTTTTCGAAAATTCATATTTAAGGGTTTTTGGAAGTACTAAAAAAATATATATCTGTTTGCCCGTACTTTATGCACTGCCATACGATTCATAGAATTGTTAGGGGGCTGTTTGCTAAATTTTCAGGATTTTTCCAGGAGATTATAGGTATTATGATATAATCTTATAATCTGGAAGATTAAAGTTATACATTGTAAGTTAGCTGATACCATTTACGATACTATGGTTACCTTTTTATCACTTCATCTATAAATTAATTGATATCAAACATTCAAGAGTTTTTAATTAATGTATATACGTCCTGAAATATAGCAATAGAGAAGCATTACCGAGTATGCTAGTAATAAATAAAATAATAAAAGAAATTTCAAAAAAACTTTTAAATATTTTATTAACAATCAAAACATATTTATTCGCATTTTAGGACGTAAGCAAAATCATCAAAGAGGGGCAATCAATTTATAACAAATTATTAACAAAAATTATAGTATAAATAACATTTATTAGGATCAAGAATTAGTGTGTTTATGTTGATTAGGAAGTCCATAATTTGATCAGGTCTGTTTTTAACCAACTAGGGGCCTAGATAAGGGGTCACTCATAATTAGAGATGGGGCCCTTCAAAATTATCGTCTAAACAACTTCAGGTCATAAACAAAACGCTTTTCAATATCATTTATTAAATATTTTAAAAGTAACAAATATTAAAAATTTACAAGAGATTGATTTTTTTCAGTAGAAAAATCATAAATTACCTCTTATAAGTCTGTTTATCTTAGTTATCAACTGCTTAATCTTTCTTAAAGTTATCGTACTTCACCGTTCATTCTTTGATTCATTTTAATTTATGTATAACAGGAGAAAGGCCCCTGAGGAAAACCCAGTGGGCACGTGGGATAAAGATAGCATTATTCAGCGTTACTGTTGAAGGGACTGTTGTTTTCTCATTTAATAAAGAGCCGCAACTTCAAAGATAACCATTGTGAGTACTACAGCTAAATATACTATTAACAGGCTGTTTTATTGGTTAAAATAAAAACCAGTTGGTTAACTAGTCATGCTATCATAGGAGTTACCGGGCCTCATGGATCATGACCTTAGTGTAACACTGAATTTAGTTTCATGTTTCTTTATTTTAATCTAAGAGGCAGTTCACACACGGAATTCTATACATTATACTGTGAAAGCAACTTCACGTTAATATATTTTTTTATATATATATTTATTTATTGCTATTTATAACTGTACATTATAATACATTTAGTAAATCTGATCTAAGTTAAATTGGAGTGTTACAGGGGTGTAGAGAAACTACCCATTGGTAGCGCTCTAATGACATTTTATATTAGCTGGTCTCGTGGCCATCTTCTTTTCAGGCGCCTCGGAGGATTGTCAGGAATGGAAGAGGATGCAAAATTAGAAACTAGGGGGTTCACGTTAATATTAAGTTGGAAAAGGCAACTATATTTATAATAAAACCAGATGTACTTTGTTAACCCAGGTACAGGCAAAACACAGTGCCCCAATAAAGTCTCATAACTCTGGGCTTACGTGTATCACAATGAAGTAAACACTGTGTTTATAAGAACACACTACATGAAATTTTTGGACCAAAAATCCATTGAATATTTTTCGTAATACTAAAAAGAAATATGAACTTCTTTTTATACTTAAACATTTATTTTAAATAAATTTACTTGAAGAGTCTACTTGTTTTTTTGAGAATTTTCAGTGGTTTACTTAATGAAAATATCTTGAACGAATTTATTTTTTATTCGAACTAAAAATTAATGTGTTCTAGAGAATACTATGAGTAAAACATATGAAAGAAATTTTTTAAACATTTCTTTTTTTCTCGGATCCTCGAATCCATTGGGATCATCGCCAGAATACGATTCCAATATTTTTGGATGAAGATTCTCAAAAAGCTGTTTAAAATCGATGAAATTTTTTTTAACCAGTTACCAATAGTCCAATTTTATATTACTATGGAAATATAACATTTTTTAAACTTAAAAAAAAATAAATACAAGTTTTTAGTCGGCTTACAATTTTCTAGTTTTGAGTTATTAGTATTTTAGTCTAAAATGTTTTTTAAAAAATGAAACTCCAAAGAACTTGAGGGTTGAATATTAAAAATAAAATAAAAATATATCAGAAAATAAATAAAATATCATAAAAATCTGCATATAAAAAATAAAATTATTATTTCTATGACATTAAACAAAAATTTAAAATTATTAATCTGTACCGCTACAACCCATGAAGAGTCAGCGGTTCAGTACTTTGTAAAGAAGTACTGTTACTAGACCAACGGTTGTGCAAGGAGGTGATTTGGTCAGAATCACGCTCGACTGCCAAATGTTTACCCATTTAATGGTACCCAATTTAAGAGGCTGGGTGGACCCTAAGAGGGCTCCAAGAACCCACAGGAGTTGACTCACGGCCACAGTATAACAGAAAACAATTTTCTGCTCAGCCGGATTCGAACTCGGTTCCCTAAAGTTAGTAGCCACGCGCTTTACCCCGTGGCCACCGCGCTCCCCCTTAAAAAAAATTAATTTAATTTTATAATATTGTGGAAATATTGTGAATTATTACATTTTTATAAACTAAAAAAAAAAGTATATACTGTCGGTTTACAAGTTAAACACATTAAATCGAGATTTTCTGCTTCTGAGTTATTTGTTTTGTTTTTTTCAGTCAAAAATGTTAAAAAAAGATTAAACTCCAAAGATGTTTATCATCATAAAAATCTGCTTATAAAAAGTAAAATTACTATTTCCATAGCATTAAAAAAATATATTTTTTAATTTAATTTAATATTACTACGAAAATATTAGAAACTATTACATTTTCTAACTTAAAAAAAAAAAATAAATAAAAGTAAATACTGTCGGCTTACAATTAAATCGAGATTTTCTAGTTTTGAGTTATTTGTTTTGTTTTTTTCAGTGAAAAATGTTAAAAAAAGATTAAACTCCAAAGATGTTTATCATCATAAAAATCTGCTTATAAAAAGTAAAATTACTATTTCCATAACATTAAAAAAATATATTTTTTAATTTAATTTAATATTACTACGAAAATATTAGAAACTATTACATTTTTTAACTTGAAAAAAATAAATAAAAGTAAATACTGTCGGCTTACAATTAAATCGAGATTTTCTAGTTTTGAGTTATTTGTTTTGTTGTTGATTTTTTTTCAGTCTAAAATGTTAAGAAAAATGATTAAACTCCAAGGAATTTATTATTATCACAAAAATCTGCTTATAATGAGTAAAATTATTATTTCCATAACATTAAAAAAAAATATAATCACAAAATATCTTAAAACTTCAATTTTGGATTTAATGTATATTACTTTTAAACCAATAATACTTAGGGGCAGGATTCCGATATTTTTGGGCATAGAATAAAAAAAAAAATTGTTTAAAATCGATAATATATTTTTTTAATTTAACTAATTAATAATAAACCCATGTAATAATACTATGAGTATTATGAAATATTATTTTAATTAACCCAAATCGATTTATAATGTTAATTAGTTCTTTTTTAAAACCCATTTTTTTTTCAGAACAATTATTTCTTTCCATGATATCTAAATTATAATGAACTTCTTTGACCAATGTATCCCCACAGGGCAGTTTTTACCGTTAAAGCTTCTTTGTTCAAGAATGCAATAATGAACAAGATCCCCTGGTCGAGATTAATGACGGCGGATAGGGAAGGGAGGGCTGAAAGCTTTGGACAGGAGTGAGGCAACGCAACGGAATACGATTAATATCTGGCAACAAGAATCATTATCATTCCCCAACCTCCCGGTTTTCTTCTTAGTCGCAAGGAAATATTGTTTAGTTGACAAAGCCTTCAAAGAATGCCTAAATATAAGTACATATTTTTTCTTTTTACTGGAACATATAGATGCAAAATTTCATAAATATATTATTTTATTGCTAATGTCAATTCATAGCTACAATAATAAAGCTCCAGAGACAATAAATGAATAAAATTACATTACATAACATTTGATAGAATTAATTCTTCATATCACGACAACTAAGGCTTTTTTTGCACACGTTGCAGAAAAATGATGCACCATTTCTTATTCTAATGAATATAGGATGCAATAAAGTGCATTTTCTATTAATAAACTGAATTTTCACAATATACAGAAAAAATAAATAACTTTTGCAATTTTGGTACTGGCTGACAGAAGTGAAAGTTCTGGAAATGAAATATCGTAATAAAATTTTATTAATTATAATCATGTGTTTCCTTTTATAGTTTAAGGCAGAAAATATTAGTACCATACAAATAATAATAATTAGAATATAGCCATTTCCTAAATCAATCATAGCAGGAAAATGTTTTAGATTGTAATAGGAGTACATATTTACATGAGATAACAGGAGCTCACTTAAATGGGCCACCTCTGCCGGGATTTTTATTTTCCTCTAGTTTCTACATTCCTATCATATTATAAAACATTTTCAAGCGTCGGTAAATATGTTTCACTTTAAAATCTCTTGACTGCTCCTTCAATTCATAAAAGCTTTTTTCCAGATCTGAGTTTATTAAAACAATTTCAGAATGCAAGAAACTAATAAATTAAGAAACTTTATAATTTATTTTTACTTAACATTGAATTTATAGTGCACAAGTAAGCAGAAAATGTCGAACTAGAGTGGGTGGATTTCATAATAAGTGAAATAATAAAAAATATATAATATTATAAATTAAGATTTGAAATTCTAAATTGGTGCGAGATGAAATAGCCTGAAAGCAAAGGCTCACAATGGAGTGATAACACTTTACGATGAATTCCGATATTTTTTTCAATTTCTCGTAGTTGTAAATGGATCAG
>NW_027113898.1:283864-302545 GCF_000696795.3 Halyomorpha halys | reverse complement strand
GTGTAGAGGATGGGACCGAGGATACTACCTTCAGGAACACCAACGGACTGAGAATAGAGGGAAGAATAGGAACCGTTGTGGTTTACTTGGAATAATCTATCGATGAGAAAGATATTATTTTTATATATTTATTTTATCTTAATTTTTTTTATTTACAACATGTTATATAGTTAGGGGTATCTTTTGTATAATCAATTGTTAAAATAAAAAATGTATCTCTTACATTAACCATGGCCCGTCAGGCCAACCTTGTATTAAATAAAATAATTTAAAAAATAATAATAGTTTAGGACAATTGAGCGAAGTCAATATTTTTTACTCCTTCATTTTTGATTGGTACATAAATTTCTAATAAGATCCGGGTGGTCATAATTTCGTATTTAACAAGAATGAAGGCGAGACCTATAAACTGGAAACTTTTAATTCCGTCCATAAAACTTTTGTAATACCGTGTTTAGTATCAGCTGTTAAATAAGGGATCGGGCCCGTATGAGGAAGAGATAGCTGAAAGCAAATTAATTGGAATCCTAAATGGGGAAGGTTGAATGCAATTTGGCAGCGATAATAAAGAGATTCAATCCCTCACACTCATTAACCTTGTTTCGATGCTGGAATTGACAAAAATCTGTTGTGCTTTTTACTTAATGGTAGAGATATTTACTGTTAGGTGTTAAAAAATTTGCAATGCTCACACATTTCTCAGCTTTATTTTAATATAGAAAAGTATTTATATATTAAATCTCTAGTATACTACTTATTTTTAGTTTAGTTTTCGATTTTACACACAAAAAAATGACACAATAAAAATAATGTGATGTTTGTTCTTAAAGTTAAATTATTCAACATATTTTTTTAATTTAAAATTAAGTGATTTTTAATCGTATTTTTTAAAAATATTTTTATTGCATAATATTACTTTCTATCTTTTGTTTATAGACAATGGTAATATGTACCATCGAGGTGATTCGCACCACATTTACAAATATATGAATTAAATGATAATAAAATAAGAAATAGAAAATAACAATAAATAAGAAACGAATAATACTAATAAAAAAATTAAATTTAAAGTACGATAACATATTGATCACAATCATTCATTTTTAAAATATTTACATTCAGCATGGGACACTCTGAAACGAGATCTTCCCCCACTTATGCAGGAAACGGCAGGACTCCGGCGATACCGGCGCTTCTCTCTCAACCCCATCACTTGTATTAAAATAGGAGGATGAGCGAGGGCGCTAGCTTTAATCTTATTAACTTTGTTTTGAATATCCTTTTAATATGAGACCTCTTAATCAGGAGTATGTAAGCTGACATTAACCTGATAGTAGCAGGGTTTCCGTAACTTGTACTGTCATCTATGACGCTATACCTAGTGAGACGTTACTTTAATGAAAGTAAATGTTTTCATGACAGTTGCTTACTTATTTTCCTATCATTTAGTTACTTTTATTGCTGATGTGTGTATTTTGAGAGAGAAATACTTTATTTATTCATCTATGCTGCCTAAATACATTAGGTTGCCATCTCACACAGCATACTTATCAATCCGTAATGTAATACATGTACAAATCCGTACATAGTATAATCATTAAAAAAAAAAAGATATACAATAATAGGATACAATAAACAATTTTTTTTCACCCCTACAGTTTCCTTTTACAATCCATTTCGGTCTGTACAACCAATACAAATGTTTCACTCATTCCTATTTTTCTTTCTCATTTCTGCTCAATTATTCAATTCACCCGATCAACAAATTCGCTCTCCGGAATTCACCCACCTAGATCCTCTTCAGTGACCCGCTAAAAAAATTCAATATTAGACGGTAATGTGAGATCAGACCATCATTCATAGTCACAGCAGTAGATCAGTCTACCAAGAACATATAAGTTAAGGTATGATGACACAGGATATCTGTACACCCTTCTCCCTCTGTAAACATTAGCTAAACCTATATATAGAGGATTAATAAAGTATTATATACTGAGGCTTAGTGTGTTAGTTTTACTTAGTACTTACTTTTCCTTTTTTTTTTTTTTTTTGTTATTTTCACTAGCCCTATCGTAACTGGTGCCGAAACCTGGGACTTCTGATTACATAAAAGTTTTTTTTGGGCTACGCATTTTTTTTTCTCTATCTTTCTTAATAGCTCAAGTTATGATCCTGATAGTTGGAACCGCAACGTTTAATGGTGACATCAGGATCTTAGAAAGGCGATTTCGGATCTGGAGAGAATCACCGGGGTACCTGGCGAGCTAAGTTACTTTATAAAAAGCGGTGATCAGCTAATGGGAAGGATCCAGGCAAAGAAAGAAGAATCGGAAATTCTTTTTGCACTTGGGCTTATTGGTAAAATAATTATAATCATGAAGAGCTTGAATGACAATGCTACCACCCCAAATTTCAATAAATGGTCAACTAAGCGAAGAAATAGACGTAACTCTTGGGTTGCTACAAGAAGAAAGCCTCAGCCCAGCACTCCTCATCCTCTTCTTATCTCATATTATTCAGTTTTTCCCGAATAACGGAGCCACAGGAGTTAGCATTGACCATAATCACGAGGCATTAATGTTATTGCTGGCAGACGACATAATCCTTCCAAGTAATAACTGGCATAGCGTGCAAAGAAATTTAAAGATACTGCGCAAATAACTCTCTAGTCTCAAACGTGGAAAAGTCAAAAGTTCTTGTATTCCATAAATCACCCAAGTTAAAATATCTCAAACCTCTTTATTTATTGCAACGACACAAAGTTGGAGTATACAAAAAATATACATATTTAGGAGTATCTTTTGCATCCACTGGTAAATCAAAAAAGGCTTCTGTACATTTTATACAAAAATCATCCATTGCTGCCGCTAAAGTTTTGGAAACCCTGAGAAGAGGAAAGAGTAATCTTGGGAGACAAAGATGGCATTATATGACTCAATCGTCTCCTAAGTTCTCCTATATGCCTCCGAAGTGTGGAGCCTTAGATATCTGGATGTTATCGAGATTTCTCAAATGAAATTTATTTAATACCTATATGGATGGCCCAAGAATACCCCAAACTATATAGTTCGACTCGAGACAGGTAGAAGTCCTTTAAGCTCAAAAGTAATAACAAAGATAGTCAACTACTGGTCCAAACTGTCATTAATGACAGAAAAGTGACTCCCAAAACTGTATTTCAACAGACTAATGATTAAACCCTGACGTAGAATACAACTGGGTCTCACAAGTCAATATGATAGCCCACAAATATGGATGTAGAAATGAGTTATATAGTTCATATGAAAACGGAACATTGAGACATAAAGGCGATATTCTTGAAAAGATCTTGAACCACAACTTCTCAACTGACATCATCAATAGAGCATTGAACTCAAACATTAACCCCATATACCGATCACTCTGATGTAGTTTCAACCAACTCAAACCTGAAGCATATTTAACATACAGGCTAAATTAAAAAAAAAATAAGGTGCATCAGCCAACAAAGAGTAAGAAACCCGGAGCACATCAAACTACACCACGGTAGCAAAACCAACACTTTGAAAGCAAACGAAGTTTGTCCATTCTGCAAAAGTTATTTCAATAATAGTTTGTACCACATCCTCCTACAATGTTCCGCCTTTAAAGAAAACAGACAATATATCTTAAAGCCTCCCAAATCCGTATCTTGTGACCTACAAAACATTGAAAATATATTACACGTTGATAGTGAAGCCAAATTGAACAGACTATATATTTACATTGTAAAAATATGTAATAAGTTTAATTTTGTAAGTGGCATATAAATAGTAGTATGTAAATAGTTTTAGAAGCCATTAAATATCATTACTTATATTACGTTTTCGTTTAAAAGAATTCTCACTATTTTTAGTTAAATATAATGGAGTAATGAATATTATGTTAATAGTTTTGTATTATCCAGTTTGTTTTATTTTTTGTTTATTGTTTTGTTATAGAGACCTTCTTTCATCTTTTGTTTATTGTTTTTGTAATGGAGCACTAGACTCAGGTTTTGTTTTATAATTGTATATTGTATTATGAATTTGTACAAGATTTTGTCTTTCACAAATGAAATTCATAAATAAATCTATTATCATATTTTATAATCCTATTTCACATTCACTCGTTGCATTGTATGTATAAATCTCTAAATTTAATAAATAATTTATACAGAAAAACTAATTGTTTCTTAAGTTTCTGAAACTCAGAGTTCACCTGCCAGAGGTTGCATTGGAATATAAAAGCATTATTTGCTTCCCCATCCGCCTTCAACAGCTTCTCCATCTGTTGCTATAACGCTTCCAAGATGGAAAAATAAACTCAGGAACTCTTCGCCCACTCTCAATCCATTCAGGCCCCCTTTATCTTTTGAGAGTTAATATTCAGATACGCCCTTTCTACAAAGTATCTTCGTGAAAAAGTAACTTAGGAAGAGTAGGTATTTGACTCAGGATTAGATTTGATTTTTAAATCGTCAAATCGATACCCCATTGGAATAATAGACCTTCGTATGCAATTTTCAAGTAGACCGTTCAAATCCAGTATCGCTTTTGGGCGCCAAATCTCCTCAGGGTTCAATATGAAACATAACAAGATATTTGAGACAGTGGCGGTGGCACTGGGGATGTAATAAATTTATCAAACAGTATCCCCTCCATTATAGAGTATAATCGGCTGTTTGAAGGCACAAGACGAGGGCTAAAAGAGAGAAGTGGTGATTACGTCTCATTGAACAGGCAGAGATCCTTCATTAAAAAGAGAAGAGGTTTGTGCACTGGGAAGGGGGTGGGGGCGGAACCGCATTCAATGGAAATGAAACAAAAAAGAAGGGAGTCTGCCACCTCATGAAAGTCAACACAGTGGAGGGTTAATCCTTCTTCTACTTTATTCTATTGTCATCTCTCACCCTCCGCAGTTTTCTTTTGTTTTTGCCTCCGTCATTCACAGCATATCCCTTGTTTATCAACTCCCTCATTATTACGCTATCAAGTCAACAGCTTTGATTAATAGCCACTCATTTAATTTATGATTAAATATCCCTATCTTTTTACATTTATATGTATTTCCAGAAAATTCTTTCATCATTCATTTAGTGTTTCATCTTCATTTCATAGTTCATTAAAAATTTAGTTGGCTGAGTTTCCACATTATTCTTACACACACATAAAAAATATTAATTTTATTAAAAAGATAAATTATGTCTCGTTATTTTTTCTTTTTTATGACTGTATTTCAAACACATATAAATACATCATGAAATTAATGTCTCGGTTTTTCGATGTTCATGCAATGTCACATTAATATTTCACATTATAATTACATATCTACACAATTTTCCATATCTAATTACATTTAACGAGTTCTTTCAAAAAATATACGTAAATGGTCACGTGGAGTCAATATGAATCTACATTTAATTTAAAGCTTAAAATGAACTAAATCGCTTTGATTCAAAGATAAATCCGTAAAACATATCATTTCAAATATTCTGTTGTATCTATTTATTTCTGTAATATCCTAGAAATATACAGAGAGGGTTGTCCTAGTAAGTAAAATAACAAAAAAAAATGCAAATATATCAAAAGACGTAAAAAAAAAATACTATTTCAAATACAATCTACAAAAATGTCTTTATTTATAACTAGAGAAACATGTATAAAAGAAAAACGAAAACAATACTACACTCTCAATGAATTAAAATATGTTGTGATTAAGAAAACATGAAAAAACCATTTACTTAAGTGATGAAATAGACTTTTCTCAAATATACATAAAAATTGCAATTATAAATCATTGTTCAATTGTATAAAAATGTGAGAAACAATACAGGTGAAAAATAGATGAATTGAAACGAAATTGAGAGAAATAAACTTTATTTCAGTATTTTTTTAAACGCTAATAAAATAATAACTATATCCATTTACATTCTTTAAAAAAATATACGTAACTGGTCACGTGGAGTCAATATGAATCTACATTTAATTTAAAGCTTAAAATGAACTAAATCGCTTTGATTCAAAGATAAATCCGTAAAACATATCATTTCAAATATTATGTTGTATCTATTTATTTCTGTAATATCCTAGAAATATACAGAGAGGGTTGTCCTAGTAAGTAAAATAACAAAAAAAAATGCAAATATATCAAAAGACGTAAAAAAAAAAATACTATTTCAAATACAATCTACAAAAACAATACTACACTCTCAATGAATTAAAATATGTTGTGATTAACAAAACATGAAAAAACCATTTACATGAATAGACATGAAATAGACTTTTCTCAAATATACATAAAAATTGCAATTATAAAACATTGTTCAATTGTATAAAAATGTGAGAAACAATACAGGTGAATAATAGATGAATTGAAATAAAATTGAGAAAAATAAACTTTATTTTAGTATTTTTTTTTTAAACGCTTATAAAATAATAACTATATGCATATACACTCTTTTCTTCAATAGATAGAATTCAATTGTTAAAATAGGTATGTCAACATTTTACAAAATTATATTACATTATGATGATTTTTCACGTCTTCAAACGCTACAAACTATAATAGCTGTACTTATTATAAGATCGGTAGATCCATATAAAAGTATTCTTCTTATTTAGAAGTAGTTAAGTCTCATATAAGTATCCAGATGTAGGGACATTGAAATATACACAATAGCAAATTAGAAGCAGACATATAAGTTTCTTCAATAATATCCAAGAATTAAGCCACATAATTCGACCGACAAAATCGATAAGGTAGAATTCCTGTCGGACCGCACTACAGCCATTCTCATTACGCAAAAAGGAAAAACACCACGTCATTTGAATTTTGCTGATGCGAAATAATTCTCGAAAGATTGCTCGTTGAAATTCCGATGAGCTCAAATGAAAACGTGAGCCATTAATATGGAGGACATAGGTTTCCGATCAATATCCAAACGGTAAAAGGGTCATTCCAAGTCAAATCAACTAAAAAAAAATTCAACATTCAACCTGACCAATTTGTCTTTCAACCAAATTCAATCAATTCAGGCATCATTTCCCTTAATTAAACAAATGAGGTATAATATATAAATCGGTAAATCGAATTTGATTAGGTTTTTAAGTTATATTTTTTTTAAATTAAGAATTCAATAATGTGAAATTGTGAGTGAGAATTATTTATGAATGAAAATATTTTAAACTTAATATTTTTAACTCAACTTAATAATGAAGTCTTTTATTTTACTTTGGGAGGGAATTTTTCATTTCCTGGAGGTATAAAAAATAATGGAATGTTACTGCTTTATAATCGAATGTTTTTAGGGTTTTTAAAAGTTTTTTTTTTATTTATTGATATTTACAACTGTAAAAAATACAACAAGTAAATTTGATCATAATGACATAATGATAATGATATGATACAGCATGTAGAGAAACTACCTAGTAGTAGAACTCTAAAAACATTTTACAATATAAGGTCACGAGGCCATCTTCTTTTCAGGCGCCTCGGAGGATTGCCAGGAATGGAAGAGGAAGCAAGGTTAGAAACTAGTGGGTTTGGGTGGTTAGGGAGTTTTTAAAAGTTAATAGAATTTTAAAACACACAAAAAAAAAAATAAAAAATAAGAGAAAAACACACGAATGTTACCGTCACCAGGTTATTTAGGAACTTTCAGCAAATTTTCGAATAAGGTAAAAATAAATGTATGAACTTGATGTAACATTAAAAAAAAAAAATAGCAAGTTAATTAAAAACGACAGTTTAAGACAATCCTTCTCACAATTGTGCTTTGGAAAAAAAAGTAAACCAAATTTAAAAGATATTTTCCCATAATTCTCATGAATGTTACTCACAGTTCAGGTACATATTTAATGTAAGTTGTAAGTAATGTTTTGGGAGTGACAAAACATGTTCTTATTCTTTAGTTATACCATCCCTCCTGATTTATCCAGTAAAGCAAAAGACAGAGGAGTGAAATGTCGCTGAATTTATCTTATTATCTAAAACAAATTAGCATATTTTGTCACAAAAATTATATTTCCCCCTCATATACATTTTGTGATAATAAGTTCTGAATAGTATATTGTGAATAACAAAATAATAAAATGGAATATTCTAAGGTAATATAATTAACGACGAAGTCTTAAAATGTTCAAGCGTGAAGGACTCAGGTATTTTCGTATACAAATTAAAGTTCATCTAAAACAAATAATAGTGAAAATACACATTGCTAGTGCAAAAACGATAATGAAAACATATATATGGACAAAAGAGGAATAGTTATTGAACACGTAGATAGGTATCTAGAATCTTAATTAAAAGTAACAAAATTTAATCGAAAATAACATATTATTTTTAATGATAAATAAAATACTTCCTGCTCGAAACATGAAAGTCAAAATTAGTAAAAAATAAAAATTATAAGGATCATAGTTGAAAAAAATGTTTTTTTTGTAAAATTCTTTATTTAAACATCGATAAAATACAGATGCCATACAGAAATGAGGTCAAGTAAATTGACACTTCTTTTGGAGATTTCCTGTTTTTTGACCCTATATTGTTCAGTCGATCAACAAAAAAATTCTGTTTCCATGAATTTTGGAAACGAAGTATCTGAGATACATACCTAGCTTTATTCGGGGTGTACCAAAAATGGTATTCTCTAGCAGAGTGTGACTTAACGTTGACTCGGAAACTCTCTAGTTTATTATTAATTTTCTCTGTCCTTTGTCATATATCTCAGTCCTTTGAACGTTATGAAGCAAAGGACTGAAAATAGATCTCATTTTCAAAAACAACTCACCTCCCTTCGATGTGATCAAAATATTTTTTTTTTTTTGCTGAAATATGCAATCGTTCAGAAACGAACTATGTTAAAAAAAATTAATTTAATTAACTTTACTAGAAACTTATTTTAGTGCAGTCAAAAGGAATTAGAAAATGAGTGATGTTATCGGATAAACACAAACATATACCTTGCACGAGACTGAGAGAATTTGCGGGATACAATGAAGGTCGCATTTCTTTAGATTAGAACTATCAATAATACCAACAAGCGTGAAACGAAAGAATTAATGCAAGTACTTTTTAGGCGCCAATTATTAGCTTTGATAAACGACTGAGACTCATACCTGAAGACATGAGCTAAAAGCATCGTCTATGCCTTACGTTTATAGATTTAGGTTTAGAACTCCTATACAACGTACTTAAAGCTTATAACCTAAAATAAATCTACAATTTTTCTGGTAAAGTTAATGTTTAAGGAAAACCCTAAAGGAAGCACATAATACTGGAGATATGATAAAGGATTGTGAAAATTCATAATTATATTTTTTTTCAATACACTTGTGATATGACTAGCTAATGAGAAAAAGATGTAGTATGAAATAGACAGAATATATTCTCATTTAAAAACGTTTAGTTATCTGCCAAATAAAGGCAACAATTTTTCAAGGACATAAAATGACTAATAATTTACAATGATTTAATAATGGAGCTACTTAATGAAAATATCTTTAGTTTTTTTTTTTTTTTTAGCACACTAGCTCAGCTTCCACTGGCTCATCAAGAGTGACGCGGTGAGAGGGATGCGCTGGGATCTCGAATAGCCCTGCTTTGCCCCCCAAACGTAGGGGATAGAGTGGGCTCAGGGATCCTCAGGTCGATAGTGTAAATAATGTACATCAGAGTGTAAATGAGCCAGTGATTATTTTTTATTTTATTTATTTACTATTATTATTATTATTTTTTCTTGATGTATATAGTTTGATTATGTTCATTTTCTTTATCGTTCTATTTTTATATATTTAGAGACAGATTTTATTTATTTTTATGTACTTTTTTTCTTTATTAATTAATATATTTTTATTTTAGTATGAATGTGATCAGTTATCACTATCACCTATTGCCCAACAACGTTGTGGCAGATTGTAATATCTATCAATAAATAAAGTTGTGGTACCAGAAAAAAAAAAGTTTTTTTGTTTTAAATAATTATCAATACATAAATTTTGTTTCATCCGTAATTATTTGAAGAGGTAATTCGTTACCAGATTCCATTAGCTTTGCGGGTTTAAATTTATCAGTTTCCGCCCCTTGAGCTAACAATGCCGAATCTTGGCTATATACGAGGATTGCTACTTAACCTCTCTACAGTTAATCCTTTTCTGGTAGAGATATATCTCTCTAATGATGTATTCCTACGCTAGCCTTAATGAAATTAAAGTGAGAGAGTCATCTTCTTCTAAACCCCACTTCTAATTCTATTATACAAGCATGGGGCTAAATGGCCGGTCTAAAAATATGCATTTTTTCAGAGTTTCATGATTTTTTATATTTATGTAACTCCATGTTTTCAAATTATAATTGCTGAAAAATAACTTGGTAATGATTTATAATTGTTTTATAAAACTCAAAATATATCACTAATTACATAAACAGTATTTAATACGATATAGGTTTTATTCTATGAATATAAAACTATTTTTTGGTTTCAAACTATTCGGATTTACACATCCGATTTAATCGGATTTTTTTTTGTTTATTTGCAGGGTGTCCAATATCAATATCCAAAATCGGCTCACATGTATATCACGGCCAGATCAATTGTCTAATAAAATAATATCATAGGAAAATGTCGGTCCTCCTCTATAATTCTACCAACTTCTATTGCTTTTTCAATTTTAAGACGATACCTATAGCTGATGCACAGTGAGATTGTTGGATAGCCAATCTACGAGTACAAAACGCAATGCCTATAATTATAAATGCCTATTACTTCTATAAACACTGGACTGCTTCCTGGGAACTTTTCATGAGATTTTCATGAATTTCATAACAATTAATGACATATTTTTTAATATTCCACCTTTTTTAAACTTTTGTCCTATAATTACATATTTTAGTCCATATTTCCTGTATTTTTTTTTTTTTACATATTTTTAAATACTATATTTTTTTAAAAAATATTTCTTTCATTATATTATTTCAATTTCTTGAGACAAGGTAATTATTTATTAAGTAAATCAAAAATTTTTATCCTTTTTTGTCTCAACATTTTTTATTTTTCACCAGTCCAACGTTTCGGCCATTTTAGCCATCCTTAAGGACATCTTCAATTATAATTTCTTCCTCACATTAAATTAAGAGTTACTTTTGCAGGCTATTATGCCCAGTTCATTCTTCAATTATAAGTTAAAAGCCTTTTTTTTTAATTAAAAATCATAAATATTTAATTCTTCTTATATAAGATTATGCACACAAATTCACTATCATATCTTATACCATATAATTTTTGATTTATTTATTAAATATGTCTTTCTTTCTTTTAAATCTATAAATAAAATTTAATATAAATAAATCTGTGTTCTCTTTCTTTATAGTCTGTACGCACCATTTTTGTTTAATTTCATTCTATAACCAATATCATGCAAACATTTAAAAGTACGAATCCAGGTATGAAATGTACACAAAACGAATTCGTAATGTTTATTTTTTAAATCTAAATCAGGCTACATTTCCTTTTGGATTTTCACAAATTTTATCATTTATTATATTAATTTTGTTATTATTTATGACTTCCCTAAAAATTCAAGAAGTCTTTTCGTGAGCTACAAATTTTTCCCACATTTTAAAAATGTGAAAGAAGAAATATTTAAATTTTCGGAAACAGGAAAAAAGTGCTGTTTTTTGTTTTTTATAGTAATAGAAGTATTGTTTATTAGTTCCATAGCCGTTTTTGAAAAGTAATTATAATAAATACTATAGTAGTATAATAAGTTAATCTCTAGAAAAATAAACACAATTACCTAAATTATCAGAAGGCATCTGGACCGATGTAAATTAATTGAAATAGGAGCAATTTATAAAAAATGAATACAGAAAACTGACATTCATAGTCACTAAAGATACATGAAGGGAAAAAAATTTGATATCTACATAATTATAAATTTTGAATTTTTAGTATTTTGTCTCTGGGTAAATCATGAACAGCAATTTTGAGACGTGATATATCATTTTAATATTTTTTTTTTATATATTTCAATTAAAAATATTGCACGAACTCTCTCCGCATAGATAGGCTCGAATATATTAATGTTTTGTGATATTGGCAATTTAGTTTGAATCTAAATATTAGTCAGTATATCCATTAAGTGCATGAGGTCAGGCTAGATTAAAATTGGGTAGAGTGTATGGTACTAAATATTAAGTGGACTAAATTTAATTTACAGTTCTGGATTGAATTTAATATGAAAGAATGATTTAACAACATACAATTTTAAAAAAAAATGAAATTAATATGTGCATAGATAAAACGTACAGTAAATATATAAATAAATAAAATAATTGTTAGTCAACTAAAATAAATTAAATTATCATTTTTTTAATAAATGAAATTGTGGACATGGTTTTTAAATGGGTTTTTACGTAATCCCAATTAGCTTACTTGTTGAGGTTAATTATTATAATTAGTCTGCATCTTTTCTAATCCTCTACTTTGGTCAAGTAAAGTCCTTCTTTACTACCACATGGTTAAGTAGTAATTAAGAAAATTAAAAGGATAAGAAATTAACTTCATTCACCTAACTCTGTGGTCTGACAATGTAGTCTTGATTAGTAAAGATATCTCTACGTAACTTATTTCGGCAGCTACCAGCAAGGAAGGCTTCTTGGTAAAGTGAAGACTGTGGGAAGTAAATATTGGTATATAGTTCTGTCCCTAAAAAACACGCTTTCGGTATGTACAAACAAAAATATTAAACAAGACAACGAAATTTCTGGACGTTAAAAAATTATCAACATTTTGAAAATACAGTAAATTTAGATTTCTTGGATATTTTTTGATGGGGCTAGTGCATATTCAGGGATTTTTCTCAAAATTGTTTTGTTGGTAGAGCTATTATTACGATATATTTACTTCAAATTATCTTAGATAGTAACTCTCCTAAGCAAACTAATTTGATAAAAATGCACTTACTTCGACTCACCAAATTTATTTGTTTTTTCAAATGTTAATATCCTTGTAAAATTATTGCTATGAATACCGAAACAAACTGTCATAAATGGTGTGTCATCCGGTTTTCCATTGTTTATACAACACCGAGACGGGGAGACAAATGATTTCGAAAATAGAAGCTTGTGGTGGGAGCGGTTGGCAATTTACTTTGGGAGGGGGTGGACCCATGAAATTTAATTATTCGGCCCGTCGAGTGCGATCGCTTTCAGTAAGGGGAGGGGGTGCGGGGGTGGCTGGCTACCTTTAACGCCCTCGGGTAGAAACCTTCGTTACCTTAGCCTCTATTGAATGTTGTTTATTGACAGTCATGAAAAAGAATATATATATACATATTTTAGATTTGGAGATTTACGAACACCGTAAATAGTTATCAACATAATAGTTTATGATTTGAGTTAATTGTTAATTATATCACAAAATAATAAATAATAAAATATCTCATGTGCACAATCATAGGAATCTCATAAAATGTTTGGGCGCCAACACAAAGATTGTTAACTGTTTTAGCTTATACCAGTCCAATTAATAACCCTGTTTGGCAATATAATTATCGATAATAAAGCTAACAAACACCAAGAATGTTCCAAGAGATGTATATATTTGAAGTTATTCCAATAAAATGTAAGAAAATTGACTTATTTCCAATATGAACCTACTCAAATACAGGGCTCAAATACGGGGTCAGGGCTTTCATTTTCTGATACCCTCCTTGCTGCGTGCACCGGAAGACCCCGAAGACGCCGCGACTGCAATGCCGTCCTAAATTATTTACCGTGGCATACAAGCCAGTAACTGGCATGCCCCTACTACCACGCACAGTCGAGGACTAGCTGGCCAGCCTCTGAGGGATAAACACGTTTATTCTGACACCAGACGAAGATACATAGTTTTCACCTTTTACGCCCATCGCTGAACCTGGACGAGGGAAGCGACAAAGACTTGACCGCGGCTGCGAAGACGTCACAGATAAGCCCCCTCAGAGATTTTACTTAGTTTATTAAAATAAATGTACTCATGAAAAAGCAGAAAGGTCTCACAAATTTCAACCCCCCCCCCTTTACACTAATTTAATCAACAATTCGACATAGAGTCGGGATACCTGGAGTAAGGTACGACCAGTTTCCGAAGTATACACATTGGTATGGTATACAGCACACGTGCAGCGAACGCACAATATAACTAACAATAAACAATAATTTAATTGAACTGAATTTAACTTTTTTTTATTCCTATCTAATTTCAAATAAATACTTATTTGAATGACACTCCAAACACCCCATTTAATATTTTTAAAATAATATTTTTTTAGTTATCTATAATAATATTTGGTTATCAGACCAATTCTGACATACAGAACTTTGGAGCTCTAAAAAAAAACCATCAAACCTCCTTACTCGTCCTCCGTAACCATTTACTGTAATCCAAAGTCCTTTATTCTCCATATTACGTCCAAAATAAATCTATTATTAAACACTTCAGTATCCGATTTGGTCCGAAATAGAAATACCTCCTTTAATTCCAAAATCCTTACCCACCCACACAAACCCATTAGCTCTTAACATATCATCTCAGCCTAATCCTGATAGACCTAGAGACGTCTGCACATAATATAGCCAGTGAACCTTTCAACTTAAATTAGTGATTGAAGTGCTACCAGTGGTAATTTCTACTACCAGTGGTGCTAGGTAATTTCCCTATAAGATATTATAGTGCGTTCAAATTTATAAGTTATTAATATTATATATTATGGATATAAGAAAAATTTGATAGGCCACCATATTGAAACGAAAGTCCAGATGGTTATTACTATTATTGAGTACGTCAGGTAAATTTTAACTTTTGTTAGTTCCTTTATAAAAAAAACAAAAAAAAACGTTAGTTTTGGAAAAAAGTTGCGAAAAATGGGCGATCGGATTTTTTTTTTTTAATATTCGGATCTAAGTATCTTGAAACTTCAAATTTTCGGAGGTATTAATTTTTTTTTTACATCGATAAAAAAAATCCTTATGGACAATAATGAGTAAGAACAAATTCTATAAAAAAAGAAATTTTTTATAATGCATTGTGCCCCATTAATAACATATATATACAAGTATCATTTCTCTTTTTTTTATAACGCTTGATGCTTTAGCAATATCCTTCATACCCCAAGATGTCAAAATAAGAAATTGTAAGCCAATGAAAAGACGACAAGAATTTACTGAAACATATGATAAAAAATAAATAAAAATGATAGGAGAGGTACATTGAAGCCTAGATGTTGAAGAAAAGGGAGAGGACCTTGGCTAAATAGAAGGGAGGAAATAGGACTTAAGGGAAGTTGAAACGGCTCTGTTTGCCTTGAGCCCCGATCGACAAATATAATGAAGAAGACAGAAGTTGAGATACAAAGGGTCCTATCTCCTGCCCCCATATGTACCCCCACCCACCCTCCTACCCTAATTAGCAGCCCTCTATTCTTACTGAAGATAATCATTTGCCATTCTCAATTAAAGTGGATTCTCAACACCCTCGTTGGTCTTAATGTCTTTGTACGGAAGTCAATGTAAGTAGCCGGAAACATGCATGGTTTATAAGACGTTTACTGTTTCCAGCATTTAACTAAACTACCAAAGAGATTAAACTTTTATTCCCGTTCATAATTCTTATCAATTCGCTCCATTAATCAATTCTTGCTCACAAAATTAGAAAAGACAAAAATACGGAAATTTCGAACTAAGCCGTAGGTAATGGGGAAAGAGCTTTTATAAGAGACCAGACACACCTCCTTTTATCCTGGATTTCATATTGAGACACTAAAAGGAATAATGGTGTAAGTCAATTTGAGAAAATGAGATGTTTTATTTGAAGTCCTGTAAAAAATCTGTAATTCAACATTTGCCATACATTTCGAAAAAATTGCTTTTTTACAAGTTTCTTTACCTTTTGCTGTGATTTAAAAAAATATATAAGGGGTGTTTTTAGGGTTTTAACCCCTTATGAGAATATTTTTCATCAAATTAAAAAAAAAAAATTTTGAAACGATTTTAGGAACTTATCTAGAGTTCTTCAAGAATCATCATTTACTTATAAAAAAACACTGAACTAGCATCTATAGGATGAGTCATATTTCATCTACTGTATGTTCATCAGAAAAAAAAAATTAAGTGGCTCATCAGTACTACTTGTTATTCATTGATTTATGGGTAATTCTGTTAATAAAATGGAAACAAGTATATACTAATATTTAATTAGATTAACATTAGCAGATTGTTTTCAGCATCGGAATCACCGTCAAACGAATCTTCAGCCATTTTCTCTTTAATATCTTCAAACCATTTTAGGCACTTCTTTTTTTAACACACACAAGCGCTCCGCCATCAATCAATAATAATATTATAAATAAAACACAACTTGATTTTTCAAAATATATTAATATATAAATAATTATACTTATTGGATTATCTTAATTTTATTTTTATTTCTATGAAAAATTAAGGATAAACTAAATTAATGAGAATTTCTAAGAACCTAAACAATAATTTTGTATATATTATTTTTTAAAAGTGATTAATAATTTATAATAATGTTAATTTAACATTTAAACAGAAATAAATTGTTGGAAAAAAAATTAAAAATACGGGGAAAATCTCAATATGGATTTTTTTATTAATTTCATGCATCCACGAAATCATTGCTCATTTTTGAAAAAATAAAAGAAATTATTTAGGATAAACGAACACAATGTTAGAGAATTTAATAATTTTAAAAAAAAAACATCTAAGAAAAGAATTCTTGCACTGTTTCCTCATAAAAATTCTCAGAAAGATTACAAAACACAATTAAATGCAAAGGACTGCACTCAGTATTAAATTTAAGCTAAAAACAGGAACGTATGATTGGTCAGAAAAGAACCAACCCAATCCTTACTCTATTAGTATGTCCTGGTATCATATGTTTATTTTTTTCTATATCTGACAACTCCATATCAACGAACTTGACCTTTCCGCAGTTTTTTTGTACCCTATAAATTTAAGGTATTCCCAACATAATCCACAAATAACGAATGATGGATGATTGATAGGTCATATTTGGAAAAAAAACCAAACCCTTAAATGGATGTTTTCATCAAATCACATTTACCCTTCGTCGTAAACCTACTGACTTACCTACAGTATCCTTTAATCATTTTTCTCTTATCCCTGTAGAACAGATCCGCTACCTTGGACATACGACTAAACTGAAATCCTCACACAAGACTTAAAAGACAGGAAACTGCACGCCGATTTTGACAATTACAGCACTTACTTGACAAACGACCTAAATTTCCAATCCATTACAAAAGGCTGATCAACATGAAATTATAAGGCCTATCTGGACATACGGAGTTGAGCTTTGGTGCTCCACTAAACCTTCGAATTCCTCTCGTATCCTATCCAAAATCCTTCGTGAAATCCTCAGTGCTCCTTACTTTGTCACAAATAAAATCATACAGTAAGACCTTAACGTTCCGTATATAACCGATCTAGCCTGAACCAGATGTCATTCTTTTTATTATAAACTCCCTAACCACCCAAACCCACTAGTTTCTAATCTTGCTTCCTCTTCCATTCCTGACGATCCTCCGAACGCCTGAAAAGAAGATGGACACGAGACCTGTTAATGTGAAAACGTCACTACAGCGCTACCAATGGGTAGTTTCTCTACACACCTGTATGACTCCATTATAAAATAATATCAAATATACTGGATGTATGTATATGAATTTACAGTTGTAAATAACAATATATAATTTTTTTAAAAATGGTTGTTTTGAAAGATTGAATGAAAAAAAATGTTTGAATTTTAACTGTTACATGATTCTGGGTAAGAAGGGTGTTTACTACAAAATGCACTGAAGGAGAGAGGCTGTTAAGGTTGAGTGGGGGCTGAAAAGCTCCCCGCACTGTCAAAGTCAGTCACTTGAGGCCCCTCTCTGCTCCTAACTCCCGCGTCACTTTTATCTTATAGTACGTACTAATTTAATCTTTTAACCGTACCAGTCTGATTTGACTTTTCAGATTTTTATTCCCTTGTTTGTTTGTTTCTTTAGATGGTTTACACTTTTTGTCGTTTACAATTCTCCTAAATAGTGGACGAATATCGTTTTAAGAGATAAAAGTGGCGCAGGAACGCTTAACAAACAATTCAAAGAATTAATGATCTTATTATCACCAACTATTTAGGGAAGAAACTCACTTCAACATTATTATTTAATAATCATCACACCAGGTGCAAGAATGATGCACCATCTGTGGACAAACCCACACCAGAATCCGGCTAACCTAAAAATTAACAGAAAAAAAATGTGAGACTACCGAATATCTGAGCTCAGAAGTAGATTTTATTTTTTTATTATTAAATTGAAATTAGTGAGTAACCTGACGCCAAACCCAAGCCCAGAGAGTGAGAAGAAGATGAAGGACAAGAAGAAATCATAGGATCTAAACACTAATTTCAGAATGAACTTCAATCATAACATATATCCGTTCTACTCACAAGTTCATCTCCCAAATTTTATTTTTGAATGATTTTTTTTTTTTTTGATTCATAGATTTATTTATTGATAGACATTACAATCTGCCACAAAGTTGTGGGCAATAGGTAATAGTGATAAATGATCTCATACATACTAAAAAAAAAAAAAATAAATAAAATAAATA
>NW_027113898.1:281468-283404 GCF_000696795.3 Halyomorpha halys | reverse complement strand
ACGTAGTAGGGTGCATTAACTATGGTTCTAAGGATGTTGGATTCAAAGGATTAGATACGTTTGATGTTCGACGGTTTAGCTGTTCCCCAAAGTTCTCCCAAATTAAATTGTATTCTTTATTAACATCAATTTCACCAAGTCGATAGTCAAAATTTACTAACAAAAAAATAATTATAAAATGTGTGGCATGAACCTTGTATTCATTTGGTTTTACTATATACTCAAGAATTTAAGCCTGTATTTTTATTGATAAAAATATGCTTAATATATTTTATCCCCTGCATTACACAGCCCACAGCATATATTACCAGAAATATCAATAAATTCTGGCAATTTATCCATAGATATAGATTATCAGAATTAAAACAGTATTATTTGCAATAATAGAGAATAATAAGAGTGATGACATTTTTTATGAATACTGTAGGAAAAAAAATTTTGTATCAAATTAGGTAACATATATAGTAAAATAAAGTGTCTATAAAATCCCCAATAATGAACTGAAGACGTTCTGTTTATCAAAGGAATGTATTTTTAAAAATAATTTTGATGGTATTTGATATTGTAATGGAATTTAACTTGCCTATCAAATTAGGGATCTTTACTAATAATAAAGCGTTTTACAAAACAATAATTATGAACCGAAGGCGATCTGTTAACCAATGAATTTTATTTTTAATTATGATATTTTCTACTATAAATTATTATTAATAAACACTATAATATATTAATAAGTTTGATATTATATAATGTTGATAGGAATAATTGTGTTTAAGATATTATTTTACTTTAATTTTTTCCCTGTACTTATTTATTTATTACTATTATTATTATTTCATTTATTTTTTCTTTCTTTTCTATTTGTTATTTTGTTATCATTTAATTTATATATTTATAAATATGGTGCGAATGAGCTCTATCGCCCCCCATATTACCATTGTCTGCAAATATGACAGAATGTAATATTACAAAATAAAAATATAATATTGTTATGGGATGTGAAACTAGTTCTTGATCAGCAATTAGCCAGTGTCACTTGTAAACAACACACCTCCGTCTCTTTTTTTTATTTCCTTTTTAACTTGTGCACTACCCTCAAGGGCTTCAAGTGCTTGATCTTCAGATCTTACCAAGCGAGAAAATGAATCATCAGAATCAACCCTATCAGCAGTACTGCTGTCAGCATACAGCTGTGTACACAATTCTTGCTTTACACCCTTGAGTATAGCCAAGTATAGATAAGTCAAATACTATATCAAGAGCGTTCTCAAGTAGTCTACTCTAGCCTACTAGAAGAAAAAAATCACCTTTTTTTTTTGAAGGATCAGGGGTTCAGTAATTTGTAAGGAAGTAATGATTGTTTAATAACATTGGCTTATGATCTCACTTGACCGCCAGGTATTTCCCTATTTATAGAGTGTGCCCCAAATTCGAAAGAGTTGACTATCGGCCTCAGACTTGGAAAGGAACGCGGTTGATCATTAGATCCAGAAGTATATTTCTGGACAGTGATATGTCACATATAAGAAATGGACTGAGGCTACTCCATGCCCAAAAACACTAAGGAGACAGTGAAAGAAAAAGAAAAAAACCTAATTCGAACCCGGATAAGCGAGTAATAACACTGCTCCTTACTCACTGAGCTTCCCCGTCCCTCCTCTTAATGTACCAATAGGGTTAAAAATTAAATATTAATATATGTAAATTTAGATAGTCCGGGTGGCGGTCAATAAAGGTATCAATATAGTAAAAGAAATATATTTCTTATTAACCAATATTTTGTCCCACTTTGCAGGACTTCGTCAGGGCTAAATGAAAACAAGATACAAACATCATAAAATTTACAAAACATTTAAAA
The DNA here is from genome assembly GCF_000696795.3 of Halyomorpha halys. Taxonomy (NCBI): domain Eukaryota; kingdom Metazoa; phylum Arthropoda; class Insecta; order Hemiptera; family Pentatomidae; genus Halyomorpha; species Halyomorpha halys. The sequence continues at coordinate 281,546 of NW_027113898.1, read as the reverse complement.
AAAATTTTTATGTTTATAAAGTGTATAAAAAAATAATAATATAAGGATGTAAACATTTAGGCGGACTGAAAACTAGTA